>NW_019730023.1:0-312 GCF_002891405.2 Cryptotermes secundus | reverse complement strand
GAAACGCAAAGCTGGCAAGCTAGCAAGCAAAGCTGCTAAACTAGCAACGCACAGCTGGAAAGCTAGCAAACCACAGCAGACAAGCTAGCAACGCAAAGCTAGCAAGTTATTAAGGCAAAGCTAGCTAGCTAGCAACGCAAAGCTAGCTAGTTAGCAACGCTAAGCTAGCAAACTAGATCGCAAAACTAGCAACGCAAAGCTACCAAGCTAGCAAAGCAAAGATACAAAGCTAGCAACGCATAACTAGCAAGCTAGCAACGCAAAGTAACGAGCTAGCAAAGCAAAGCTAACATGCTAGCAGCGCAAATCTAA
>NW_019730022.1:268-996 GCF_002891405.2 Cryptotermes secundus | reverse complement strand
CATCCACTCCCCCATACGACTTCATGGCTTAGTGCTTAATTAGTTAAACACAGGGACAAATTTGCCATTCACCAATTATTCTACCATTACACGCTATATGCCTATAGTCTGAGCTACTGACAGCGTTATTAAATAAGCCATAAACAAGCAACGTAACAAAAGAATCCGACGTTTTCCGCTGAAATGAAGTTTATTTTTGTATGAATGGATGGAAAGCTGCCTCTCTTCTGTGCAGGCCTAATAGTTTTTGTGGGTCTCGATGACCTGAGCCCAGTCATTACTTCGGCATTGTCTCCAGTAACACAAGCCCCCCTCAAAGCCACGCTTTGAAGACGTATTGGGGAGTGTAGGTATAGCTCCAACTTTCTTGACCTCGGCACTAGGTGGAGGTGAGTGGTCAGCTTTATGCGCCGGTAGCTTTACCCCCAGGGAAAGAGGCCCCGGTACTCATTGTATAGAAAGCGGGGTGAGCCCCAGAACCCGTATGGAAGCTCTGTAGAAGAAAAATAATTTACCCCTGCCGAGTCTCGAACCCTGACCGGCCAGGCCGCAGCCCATCGCTATACCGACTGAACAATGGACACTCAAATTAAGAAATTATAATTTACTCATGTAATTAAGGAAAGCTGGTCACGGTAGCCGAGCGGTTTAAGGCATGAACTGTCTTCGCTCGCTCAGAAGCCGGGATCGTGGGTTCGAATTAACACCGCTCTTTTCCGCCTTTACTG
>NW_019730022.1:0-213 GCF_002891405.2 Cryptotermes secundus | reverse complement strand
CAGTGTATGATGGCCACTGGAAGTTGTTCTCACAGATCAAACTAAGGAAGATCGGTATAGGTGCGGGAAACTAGCTGGGTCGGTTTGCATGGGTCTCAGGGTAGCGATGCCGCAGAAAGCGTTTTTCTAAAAGTTGAGCCAATTAACGTTTATTTACTTGCTAATTCACACACTGTTAAATTAATGTATTCTTGTGCTGTATGTTACAGAGTT
>NW_019730021.1:0-1712 GCF_002891405.2 Cryptotermes secundus | reverse complement strand
AAAGTTATAATCATTCAGTACTAATATTCTTTTTAATTACCATATAATTTTATATCCCTTACTAGTGAAGTTTTTACTACCTGATGTCGCACTACATGACACCGTTTTACTACCTGATGTCGCACTACACGACACCTTTTGCTACCTGATGTCGCACTACACGACACCTCCAGCAAACTGCCAGGGTAGGGGTACCTACAATTAAGCTGTGACTGTTTCTTTCCACATGATCTTGAACTCGTCATTGGTTTTCCTACTATCTGATTCTTCAGTCTGAGCTACTGATTATGTCATTAAACAGACAACATTACATGTTAAGGCAGGTGGCTGAAACCCATGGCAGTCTTGTTGTATCCCAATGTTCCTCGCTGGATGCCTGGCGCTGGCGTATCGTGGATGTTACCGGCGCACAAGTCAGGTCTAGGTCTGGTGCTCCCTAGGCTGGGCACGCGTGGAAATCGCTGGGTATGTGGGTTGAGAGAAGAGGATCGTTTGATCCGACAAGAGTGGTGTAATCAGTAAATTGAATTTATTAACTAATTTATGTAGATTACACGTGTACGCTACATCTGAGGACTGATAGGTAGGGTTCCAGGGAGGAAAGGCTGTCTTGGCACTACCTAGCCGCTATCTCGGTCAACGACTGGTCTCTCGCTCCGTCTGCATCAGACTGTGCTTTCATTCTTTGTTTTAATAACACCACCAGTCGTGAGGAATATTTCAGAGCAAGGCTCTGTTAGTTTGCTTGCTTATGTCTCGCCTCTTTTTTGTGTGGGCTTCGCTCCCTGGACCCTATTTTGTACGTGATCTTTTAGCAGCCACACAACTGCCTAAGACGGAGGTCATGCGTCTGACCGCCTTGGTTATCTCGACTGCATGCTTGCGTCCTCATGTGTCGCTACCATTTCTGTTACGTTTCTATTAAAATTAAATGCAAATGAAATAACATAGCGTATGCAACACCTTTACCAAATTAAATAGTTCTTATACAGCAAAAGGACATATACAACAGTCTTGTGCTGAGAAGTGTGGGAATAATTCCCCAAAAGATTGGAATTGGTGGTGCACCTCTATTTACACAGTGTCCATATGGCAAGTATCACATCTTTATTGTCCTGGCAGTGCTTGTATGAACCCGTGTGTGTGGGTGCAGACCAGCTGTGTGGGTCCTGTGATGCTCTCAGCGAGGAACTTGGTGGTGTCTGTGCGCTTGTATGAACCCGTGTGTGTGGGTGCAGACCAGCTGTGTGGGTCCTGTGATGCTCTCAGCGAGGAACTTGGTGGTGTCTGTGCGCTTGTATGAACCCGTGTGTGTGGGTGCAGACCAGCTGTGTGGGTCCTATGATGCTCTGAGTGAGGAACTTGGTGGTGTCTGTGGGCTTGTATGAACCCGTGTGTGTGGGTGCAGACTAGATGTGTGGGTCCTAAGATGCTCTCAGTGAGGAACTTGGTGGTGTCTGTGTGCAGTGTATAGCCATGGGACAGCAGTAAGTGTAGTGATTAGTAGTATACAGGGTTTGATCTCAAAAAGGGCAAAGACCTTTATCTCTGCTGTCATGTCCAATGGGCCCTCTGAGCCTCTAGTTCAGAGGTATAAAGGGGCATAGCCTCTTTTGTCTCTTAACCTTTAAACGCCGGACTTCGGAAATTGTGGTAAGCTTGAGCTGGACGGAGTTTATTTAAATGCCCGCTGCTGGTGCGCGTTTAAATGC
>NW_019730020.1:0-1147 GCF_002891405.2 Cryptotermes secundus | reverse complement strand
TGGTACATATAGTACCAGAGCGGACAGACGGCACTAATGGTAGCAGAGCGGGGAAGACGGCTCAAGTGGTAGCAGAGCGAAACCAACTCAAGTGGTAGCAGACGTAGAGCGGCTCAAGTCGTAGCAGAGCGATCGATTTTCACTTAGGACCTTTGGAACGCTAATTGTTAATAGGCCCCTAGGCTGTGCCTGGGCCGATGGATTGTAAATAACCTGTCATAGGCTCTGTGTATGTTTACGTATATTGTATTTATATTTGTTCTTGTTGTGTTCCATGCTTAGTCAAAATGCCACGCGCGTGGATCCATGAATTGTCCAAGCAGCAGCTGGAGAGTTTAGTAAGTCAACTAGGTGTATCGACGGAAGGAACGCTGGACGACTTGAGGAAGCGGGTGAGAGATAAGTGGACCACGATCGAGCCTTACGTGCCTCCACAGGCGTCAGCTAAGTTAATTGAAACTACGAACCCCATTCAACCGATTACTGATCCCACAAGACATTTGGGTACTCCCGTAAACAAGATGAAGATCAAAGTAGNTGCTGCTATTCCCCCCTTGATAGATATGGACCCTGAACAGATACTTAAATTTTTAATTCAAGTAAATCAGATAATTGAATTAAAATTATTACCTGACACAGAATTTATGGCGTTGTTAATTACCCGAATATCGGGTAGACTTATGCATATTTTAGGAACGCATTTGGAATCCACAGATACTTGGGGGGTGGTTCAAGCAGAAAATATTTCAACGTTTCTCCCACCCCGTATTAAAGAACATTTCTGGTATCTTACGTCCTCGACAGATTTCAATCTCCTACAGAAGACTTGACAGAGTACATCATGTCGGTCGTATCAGCGGCCAAAATATTGGGTTTTCTGGGCACTGAGATACAATTAGTCCACCGCATAATGCAAAATTTGCACCCCAAAATTAAATTGTATTGTGTATTTCAAAACCGGCCGAGTCGATTGCAAGTTTATTTTCCCTAGCGACAACGGTCGCAGAAGCAGTGGCGGTTGAGGACCAGCGTCGATTGACGACTGGGTCCTTTCCGCGAGAGGGTGATCCCAGGCCGTTTGTGAACGCCGCGGTTCAAACCGAGGGTTCACCGGCAAAAACCGAGCTTAAGAATGCATGCTGGGCTT
>NW_019730019.1:0-568 GCF_002891405.2 Cryptotermes secundus | reverse complement strand
GCGTTTTTGCTTCCTTGCTTTGGTTTGCTTGCTATCGTACTTTGCGGTTTTTGCTTGCTTGCTTGCATTGTGTTGCTTGCTTGTTTGCATTGCTTGCTCTCTTGCTTGCTTCCTTTTTATCCGTTGCTTGCTTGCTTGCTTGTTTTGCGTAACTTGCTTGCATTTCTTTGCTGGGTAGTTTGCTCAGCTTTCGTTGCTTGCTTGCTTTGCGTTCGTTGCTAGTATGTTTGCTTTGCGTTGCTTGCTTGTTTGCTTTGCGGTTCTTGCTTGCTAGCTTTGCGTTGATAGCTTGCTACCTTTGCGTTGCTAGCTTGCTAGATTTGCTATGCTAGCTTCCTAATTTTTTTGCTTGTTTCCTTGCTTTAATTGGGTTCCTTGCTTGCTTGCTTGCTTTCTTCCGTTATTGCTCGTTAAATTTGCGTTGCTACCTTGCTAGCTTTGCGTTGCTATCTTGCTAGCTTTTTGTTACTAGCTTGCTAGCTTTGCGTTGCTAGCTTGCTTGGTTTGCATTGTTTGCTTGCTCGCTTGCTTTGCGGTTCTTGCTTGCTAGCTTTGGGTTCCTAGCTTG
>NW_019730018.1:128556-129725 GCF_002891405.2 Cryptotermes secundus | reverse complement strand
GGTTACGAAAATCTCATAAGGACCCAGGGGACATCCTTCCTTTTGGTTCTCAATTTTCGGAAACTCACCCAACCTCCTCGTGGATGATTTCGAGGAACCCTCGACTAGTAAAGGGACCCCACACCTACCTCACTGACCTTCGATTGGTACCAGTGGGTAGTCGATGCTAGCACCACTTTTTAAATTCAACAGACTACCCTGTTTGAGACAGTCAAAATTATTCACATAAAACTCATCATTAACAACAGGATCCACTTGTGACAGCCCTTCAAATGGTCCCACACACAGTTTCCCTGGAACAGGGTGCCTTTATTATTTGGATTACTGTTCACTTTTCCCCTAGATCCAGCCCCCGGCGGTAAAACCCCGCCACCGCTTCCATCTCTTGGATAGCGTAATTGCGATGGAACTCTGCCATCTAACCTTGCTCTACAATCGCGAGTTTCATGACTTTTACGATTACATCTTTCACAGGTAACACTTTGCTTACACTGTTTCATTAAGTTCCCTGCTTGATTACAAAAGAAACATTTTCTACCGTCAGTCACGGCCATAATTTCCTGCTTAATCTTTGGTTGGGGAACCTGCCATTGACCTCTTGATTGCCCAGGAGTTGAACCTGTCAACCAATTCTGATTAGAACGAAATCTTTGCGATTTAAGTTCACTTTCCTCGTTCGAGGCAGTTTCAATCAATTGGAGTAGGGTGACATCATCGCTTCTTCTACTCTTTACTAGATATTTAATTTTACCATCCTTTAAGCCATTCACGAATATGCCTTTTAATAACTCATTAATAACATCATTACCTCCTCTCAGGTAACTTAATTGATCTAATGTACGATCATCTTGGCTTAATTTTATCAATTTAGTTTTTACCTCAAATCTAAGTTCTCTAGCAATATTGAGTAATCTATTGCTCCATTCTGTAACTGACTCACTTTGAAATTGTCTGGCTGTGAACAAGATTCCGGCTGTGTAATCTAATGCACGCTTTGTAGTGTAATTTTCCTCCAAAGCTTTCTTAATATTTGCCCACGTATCAACAATTCTGTTATTCAATTTAAACTTTGCATCACCCACAATGTGTGCAAGAATACATTTAACAAACGACGCTTTTCTTACTTCATGTAACATTTCCAATGTTGATTCAACAGTTAAAATAAAATT
>NW_019730018.1:100549-121589 GCF_002891405.2 Cryptotermes secundus | reverse complement strand
TGGTTATCGCTCGGTCTTGACAGCTTAAAATAACAGGAGGGCTTGGTGCTTGGTCCCTATGACACTCTAAAATAACAGAGGGCTCTGTTCCTTATGACAAGAAGACATTGGCAACTTATAAATATAACGAGTACAATAGAACGCTCACACTACACCGCACTGCACTGCACTATGTTCCATGCGAAAGCTTTGTCTGTTAACAACGTTAACAACCCCTTCTTCAAAGACAAACAGGACTTCCTTGCGTATTTACCTCCCCCACACCGGACAACTGAAGCAGGACAAAGCACTCCATAATCAAAGAAGATACACTCTTTTTATGACTGACAAGATGAACTCGTAAACATTTCCTAATTTCAGTCGTTCACGGTGGTTAAATATTGATGTTAATCTTGTTCTCTGGTCGTCATATGTGTGGATGTGGGTGATGTTGCTGACGTTTCGGAGGTACATGCTGACACCGTCTGCAGGGTCCAAGTGTATAGGCTGATTAGCTGTGTATACATAGCATTCCGTTTTAAGATGAACGGGGGAAGGTGTATAGAGTGGGCACTTCGCCTTCGCATCCTTCATTCCTTGTCAAAACCTAATGATACTCTTTCATGTGCTCCCATGTTACGTGGAATGGCAACAAACAACTGAAGTATAACAAAGCCTTGCATATTAAGCGATGATACCGGCCCGGGTTCGGTCCCGGGTCTGGTCAAGTGGGATTTGTGGTGGACAAAGTGGCGCTGGGGTAGGTTTTCTCCGAGTACTTCGGTTTCCCCTGCCAATCTTTATTCCACCATTTGCTCCACAATCACCCTCGCCTATCATCTGGGGCTGGTACAATAGGTCAGAAGTGACTGCAGTACAAGGGACTCAGTCCCACCCCACTAGTGAAAAAGAAAGCTCCCATATTACGTGGAATGGCAAGATGGGAACAAACAATTGAAACACGCCAAAATATTCCGCAATCGGCGATACTACTTTCTTTGTGTGTGTGTTCTTTATTATACATAGACTGTCTAGATGTAAGCTGAGAAGTGAAGCAGGCCAGCGCTTATGCCACGTGTTATGTGCCTCCATCATACAGCACATGGCATGTAAATAAATAACTGCTGTAAGACAGAGAGGTGAGCAGCCAGAGATGATAAGACTCTTTTCGTGTGCTTACATTATACATAACATGCAAACCTGTAAACAGACGCCACAAATGCAAATAAACTGGGTGCATAGTAGGGAAAGTAGGGGTGAACGAACTAGTGGAAGAAGAGGATTATTTTTAGCCAGAATGATGGCGCTGTGAACACTGCGAACATCTGAAGTGTTTCTGTGGAGCATACAGAGCATGTTTAACTGACACATTTTAGTTTTGTAGCTGACATTTTAATGTAAGCTAAATTTTTTTTTTATGCTAGTGGGGTGGGACTAAGTCCCTTGTACTGCGGCCACTTCTGGCCTATTGTACCAGCCCAGATGATAGGTGAGGGTGATTGTGGAGCAATTGGTGGAAGGAAGATTGGCAGGGGAAAGCGAAGTACTTGGGGGAAAACCTGCCCCACTTGACCAGACCAGGGATCGAACCAGGGCCGCCGCGGTGGGAAGCCAGCGACTAACCGCTTGAGCTATGGCGCGGCCCAAGCTAAAATAAGTAGTTTTAAGCATTCATAAATGTTAACATTGCAGTTTATGTAGACACATTGCACTGATTTTCAGTCTGTAACTATATTTTTAAAAAATGTAAAGGTATCCCTGTAACAGGCCGTGGAGGCCCATAGGGTTGTGAGACGACGAGGCTCCCACATTTTCTAGGCAATCGGCTCGAAGACCGAAGATGGTGATGAGGTTGTCAGCCTTACGCACCGGCCGCCGTTTACCACCCCATGAAGATTCCTGGTACTTATTTCTGCTAGAGGCTGAGTCGACCCCAGGGCCACAGTGCGGCTTGAAGGATTAGGACAATTGAAAAATTCAATGACCTCTTCGGGAAACGAAATCGTGACCTTCAGACATGTAGCATAGTGCCTCAACCAACTACTCTGTGAGGTTAACGTGTACTGTCGTATTCTGAGCGTCAGATTCATTATTTGTAGATTTCCAGTAATACCAAATGCTCATTTATATCAAAGAAACAGGTAGGCTGAATAGGTCGGCTTTGGGAAATTTTAAAAATTAGTTTTTTAATGAAGTTTTATTTTTTTGAGCTTAACTTTCCAACAACAGTCCCACTTCGCGTCTATACGACGGAACAGTTATGGCCTGCGGAAGGTATAAATAAAGTTTTGAGAGTTTCTTGAGGAGACAGGCGCATTAAGGCTCCCTGCACACGAGCGGCGCGGTGACGTACCGTTACCGGCGTGCGGTTGAGAAGTACCAATATCCATATGAACCACTTCACACGGAGCTACGTCAACGGTGCGGTGACGTGCGGTGGGTCTGCGTCAAGTTTATGTGACGCAGGTACTGCTCAAACGCAGCTGCGGCATAGCAGCAATACCTACAGATGAGTTGTGCACTTCACACGGACGTCACGGCACGGAAAGAATGGCTGACGGTTTTGATACGGAATTGCTTATAGAAGCTGTGAAAAAGTTTAAAGAAATTTGGGACACGAAATGTGAACTCTACCACAATAAAAAATGTGAAAATAGCAGCGTGGATAAAGATTTGTGAAATATTTGAACCCAGTTTCGAGGAAAAATCCCAAAAAGAAAAAGAAGAAATTAGTAAGTACAGCGTAGATCTTTTGCTCATCCGAACGTAATTAAAAAATTTTGTTTCATCATTACTAAGATCTATGTAGAGCGATGAAAATGCTCCTTTCAGCAGTCGGGAACTCAGCAATGGGTGCACCCAGAACCTTCGGTCTGCAGACTGCAAATACTTATACACTAAATATGAGAACACCCCTCTTTTCTTTCTATATGACAGCTCCATGGCGCTCATACTCCTACTGCTAACTGCTTACTTCCTATGACAGACCACCGCATTGTGCGTCACAGTTCCTTAAACGCTTCGTGCACTTTTTTCGCATCCGTTGACTGTCCGGCAACAGAGCGTCACCGCGCCGCTCGTGTGCAGGGAGCCTAATCAGACAAGTATACCTCTCCTAATTACCACCCACGTGGTTCCGTCGTCGCAGAGTTCAGGGTAACCGTTTTCATCTCTGGCAGAAATTGTTCGGTTTTGCGAAGTACTGGTCATCCTGAAGACTTATACCTTCTCGGATATAACGCCGTGTAGCCCGTTGAAAATCAACTGACGTTTCGGAGGAATGTGTAGTCTCCATCTTCAGGGTCCAAGAATAAGCGGTACGAGAAACAAACGTGGAAACAGATAACAAGCAGTCTCTCAACGGACTGAATGGGGTTACAAAGACAAAACAACTCTGTCCAGTGTGAATATTGGAGTTTTTACTGCTTGAAATCTCAACGCCCTTACATGTTTCGGTCCTTATAGACCATCATCAGAGGGAAACTACTATTGCAACGATAGTAGCTGGATAGAGATCTCAACCTACTTACACTGGAAGCCAATTCTCTCAATCGCATTTAGACCCATCATCCTAAAGTTATTAATAATATTTGTTCACAATCATAACGCTCTGTGTTAACATGTTCTTCTTACAACTCCTAATCTTCGTTTGTTTGTTTACTTTTCTGTATTAATGTGTTTTTCCTCCAGTGCTTGTTTGTAACTTGTCTTTGATTTTATGCTGTGTTTGTCCGTAATGTAATTACCTGTATCTGCACTGTGTTGTGTCTGTAATTGGCCTTGTGGCTGTTGAATCGGCTCGTAAATAATAAAGAATTGAACTGAATTATTATTATTATTATTATTATTATTATTATTATTATTATGTCCTCTTCTGGGAACTCGTGGTCTTCGAGTTCCTGATCGACATATCAGAAGATTTGCTTTATTCAATATTTGCTTTTCATGTATGAATTGTCCTTTTGCTAGATACGCTTCGGTTCCTGATGTCTGTAGAAATGTTAATTTATTTGGAGAAAAATCTGTTTCCCTTAATCGTATTTTAAACGGTGCTTTCTTAATCAGTATTATATTCAAGATAAATATATGTGTATATTTCCTCTCTTTGCATCAACGAATCCCCACCGCCGTTAATTTCGGTTTTCTGAGCCGCTATTTCCTTGAAATAGTTCCTCGATTATCCTCATAAGGCTGAGTGGACCCCGTTCCAGACCCACTACTTCTCAGTAAATCTGCTAGCGCTGGGAATCGAAACCGGAATCTCAGGATCAGTAGGCAGGGACTCTGACCTCTAGACCAGAGAGGCGGTTCTCTGTTTCTAGTATCTGCATTTATTGTTCAAGTGACAAAGTTAGTACAGTTTACCTAGTGTAATGCATTTCCGGAAATTCAACCGTCAGCATCAGTGCACTTTGCAATTCGTGTGAGGACATGGCGTGTTGCTCGTCTATACAGTGTAAAGCGAAATAGCTCTATCTCGGAAACCGTTCGGGATAGGACACGTGTACATACACAATTTTTTGCTTAGAATGACCGATACTGTGACCTCCCAGAATATTGACCCTTACTCCTGAGACACCCTGTGTATATACAGGATGTTTCACGACTTTAGGGCATAACTGCAGGAGATGATTTCCTAGGTCTTTGTGGTCAAAAAAGTTCATAAAAACATTAGCCCGATTTTGGACGGTTACGGAGTTATGACCGTTTTAAACTCAGAATAGAAGGTAATGATTACTGACAATAAACGGAACAAAATAATAAACCAGCACAATATATGATACATTTAAGGTATGAATGTAAAGTTAACTTCGTGAAATTACCTTTAATTTGAATTTATTGGTGCTTAAAGCTGATTTTCGAAAATGCTACCGCCGGCCGCAACACAGGCTGCCGCTCGGTTGTGAACCGCGCCGGACATACCAACCCACCATGCCTTAGGTACATCTCAAATGTCGACATAACGAGAACGCTCTGTCTGTAGCTGGCTAAAAATAGCGACCCGCCAGCTGACAGGCGCGGTTCACACGAATGCGTGTACGGGAATGAAAAAAGGTCATAACTCCGTAACCGTCCCAAATCGGACACAAGTTTATATGAACTTATCTGATCCCAAAGACCTAGGAAATCACCTCCTGTAGTTATGCCCTAAAGTCGTGAAACACTCTGAGTGTGTGTGTATATGTATATTTCAATCGATATGACTAATATACAAAACAGGATGGAAAATATGAAAACAAAAAAATTGCAAATCGGCCTTTAGGCTGTTGAGTAAGCACGTAAATATATAAAGTGTTGAATTCGGTTGTTTGAACAAGCTCGCTCTAACGCATCATGGCTGTTTGCGGCAGGTCAACTTGGCTGAAGAGTTCGACATCCTACAGATCGTTGGTGAAGGATGGTTTGGCAAGATCCTGTTGGCAGAGCATCGCGCCACCGACTCCGAGATGGTGCTGAAAGCACTACCGAAACCCTACACCGCAGTTCGGGACTTCTACCGGGAGTTCCATTACAGTCTGCATCTGGGAGCTCACCGAAACATTATCACCACTTACGACGTGGCATTCGAGACGGCCGGTTTCTACGTCTTCTCGCAGGAGTACGCCCCTCTTGGTGACCTCACATCCAACGTTTCGGAAACAGGAATAGGCGAACTGCATAGCAAGCGTGTCGCCAAGCAGGTACACCTCCATCTATGTCAGTATCTGCCTGCATTTTCCTCGTAAATTCCACATTAAATATATTGTTATAACCTACATGTTTACGCAAAATTACTGGGGTTTTGGTCTTTGTCCGTCGTTCGGTATTCTAAAGACTAGAAAACACAACGTTTGTACCACTTACATGCGGAAAACCGCCACGTAATATGAGCATTTCCCAGCATTCTATAGAACCCGAAGGTTCATTACCGTGTTCACAAGAACCTTCCACTGGTCCATATCCTGATCCAGATCAGTATTTGCAGTTATTTACTTTATCATTCACCTACCTAATAGACTGTACGGAACAAAGTCTTGGTGACGTCACCCAGTGTCCTGCATTCAAATCGAATAAGAAGGTTAAGCAGTGCCACCTGATTCACGCGAGAACAGTTCAATCTATCTGTCTGTTTGTCTATCTATCAATCTTTTATTCATTGCTAGTGGGGTGGGACTAAGTCCCTCGTAGTGTGGCCACTTCTGGCCTATTGTACCAGCTCCAGATGATAGGTGAGGGTGATTGTGAAGCAATTGGTGGAATGAAGATTGGCGGGGGAAACAGAAGTACTAGGAGAAAACCTACCCCAGCGCCAATATTACCACCACAAATCACACTTGACCAGACCCGGGATCGAACCCAGGCTGCCGCGGTGGGAAGCCAGCGACTAATCACTTGAGCTATGGTGCGGCCCATCTATCTATCTTTCTATCTATATATCTATCCATCCATATAGAAGTTGGCACATATTAATTTGTTAGTAATTTGCACATTAAAATGCATTACAAATTTCTGAATTACTTAATAATTTACAAAATTCTTTCGAAATGTTCACTGCACAACTCACAGCGTTGAGTTACCGTTACATGTCGGTTGTCAGGTTTACATCTGAACATTCCCTTTAAGAGATGAGAATAGTTCAGTTTAACTGATTTTCGGGTCATTAGCATATGTAAATCCATCCTGCTGGATATTTTCTTTTCTTTCCTCTTCGGTTTTCAGGCAAAGTTTGTATTGAATCGGGACACAATAATTAAACGTATTCAAATGTACGTGTATACTTGAGTGAGTAACGTCCTGACAAATTCCTCCAGCAATTGAGAGAAATACTTTCCATTACGACTACTACAACTGATTAACCTACAGCACGATCTAATATTCAGGACACACCTAATCAGCTTTATCTGGCAACTTGTACACGAAGTGTACTGAGAACTGCAGCATGCAGTCGCTGTTGGCACGTAAAGACGACACTCAGTTTAACCACAATTATTGCCCTCAGCTCGCCTCAGCGCTAGAGCATTTGCACGCTCGCGAGCTGGTACACCGGGATGTCAAGCTGGACAACGTTCTCGTCCTCAAGTCCGACTTTTCTCGGGTCAAACTCTGTGACTTTGGTGAAACCAGAAGGGCTGGCACTTTGGTGAGGAGACGCAACGAATGGCTGCCCTATTCTCCTCCTGAAGTTCTTCTCACCAACACGGACGAGACTTATAAGTGAGTTCCACAAGTTTTCTCACTACCCACATGCGGATGGGTCGATTTTATTTGGTGATGCTTCTGTTAAAAATGGGGCCTTTTCACATGCTACATAGAGTAAATGTGCCATATATGGAATACTGGAGAGTGATTCTTAATTATCGTCGGGGTTTCCGTGGCCTATAATTTTCAAATCGGAAAAATTGAAATAAAACTATTTACGGAATACGAAAATGTGTCTCAAAAAGTTTTATTATTTGTAGAATGAGCACTGTAGAATGCTAAAAACTTCAAACATGCGCAGTTTTATTTTGTTGTTTCCGATTTGAAAATTATAGGCCACGGAAACCCCGATAATAATCTAGAATCTTATTTTACTTCTATAGGACTCCTGTGGAGAAACAGGCATTTCATGGTGATAACTTAATTTTAAAATCATATGTAAACTTCTCAAGAAGGACTCTGTTCCATTGATTTAGGTATGTATGCAGGAAAAGTGCCATATGTGGAATACCGTTTGTAATACTTACTTACTTACTTATGGAGCTGAGCCCTTCTTGAAGAGAAGCCAAATCTGCAGCTACTCAAGAATTTTCCAGCATTTTATGGAACCCGAAGGTTCATTACCGTGTTCACAAGAGCCCTCCACTGGTCCCTATCCAGAGCCAGATCAATCCAATCCTTACCATCCAATCCCATTTCTCTAAAATCCACTTTAATATTGTCCACCCACCTAAGCCTTGGTCGTCCCAGTCGTCTCTTTCTTTCTGGCTTTCCTACCAATATCCTATATGCAATCCTCGTCTCCCATATTCGTGCTACAAGCCCTGCCCATCTCAATCTCCTTGACTTGAACATTCTAATTTTACTTGGCACAGAGTTCATATGGAGAGGTTCAATCCCAAGAAATTAAATAAGGTAGAGGGTAAAGAGCAGTATCGTGTTGAAATTTCAAATAGGTGCGCAGCTTTGGTAAACTTAGACACTGAGGTGGATGTTCATCAAGCTTGGAAAGCTGTCAGAGAGAATATCAAAATTTCAGCCAAGGAAACAAGCCAAGTTGCAGTGGTCACAGGATCGAAGCGAGTTAAATGGGGATACTCTGAACAATGTAAGACGTGAAGCCAGCAGGCATTTCAGGAACAAAAAGAGGAATACCTGAAAGACAAAATTGATGAAATTGCAAAGAACTGTAAGAAGAAGAACATTAGAGACCTGTATAGAGGAATAAATGACTTTAAGAGGGGTTGCTAACTTAGAAGCAACTTAGTGAAGGATGAGAATGGTGATCTGCTTGCAGATTCCCACAACATTTTGAAAGCGAAAAATTATGAGTTTCAATTTGTAGACAAGTTATATAGAGAAGTACTATGATTGTCAGTAGTTAAAATATTTATGATGGTGCCGGTCACGGTAGCCGAGCGGTCTAAGGCATGCACTGTCTTCGCTCGCTCGGAAGCCGGGATCGTGGGTTCGAATCCCACTCAGGGCATGGATGTTTGTGTGCGTTTTTCTGTGTTTGTGTACAGGCAGAGGCCTTGCGACGAGCTGATCACTCGCCCAAGGAGTCCTACCGAATGTGTAAGATCTAGAAAAACCGAAGTGAACGGAAAAGTTCATGGAGGTAGGCCTAGGCCCACTGGGGCTGTAGTGCCAAGGAAAAAAATTATGATGGTATGGCTTTTCTTATTATTCAAGCTTATGCATATAACAAATAAGTGAGGTACAGATTAATACATGTTTGTCTTAAGTTGAATATGATCATCTACCTGTTGTGTCGACTCTCACATTCTTACATGTTACACATGCAACAGAATGCAGTCTATAAAGTGAACTACTGGAGGTGATCCTCAGTTGTCTAAAACATACAATCTCGTCAATCGCTAGAAAACTGGGATCATGGGTTCAAATTGTATTTAACGTATCGCTCCATGGCAGCATTTTAAGTCTACTTTCCGAAATTGGCTCATGCGATCTGCGCATGCCCCTTTATTAACTTTTGAATGTCTGAAACAATCTTTATGAAACTCAGTATGTATATCGCGCTACCTGAACCCATCTCAGTGGCGGACTTCATACATCCCTCCCATCAGGCTGTGTCTTTATGTGTATTTCCCTACTGTTGCTAGGCAACAGCCCTGTGAAACGCTACAGAGGCAACAAATACACACACAACAATAGAAGAATTGTTGACGCGTGTTTTGCTATGCCGTTATTGTTGTATTAAAGGAAAGGAAGCGACTAGTTCTTCCCAGAAAATTACTGATTCTACGTTTGTATTGTCCTGCGTAAAAACGAGGCTTGAAACTGGGAGATCTCACCTCCATGGAAACCTGTCACATACCAAAACAAAATTTATAATTCCAAAAAGGAGTCCCGAATTGGAACAGGAGAACAAAAAGAGGACGCTATTTATATGAGCACAGATCTGTCGGTTCTGCGACAAAAACTTTTTTGTTTCGACTTTCTACACTCATCTCCTTCTCTTATTCTCATTATCCTTTTCCTCTCGCATTTCATTATTTATCTCTGACTCCTTTCTCTTTTCTCCTTTGTCCACCTCATTTTGCTCGTCATTCCGTTATTATTCCTTTGCTCCTCCTTGTCGTTTTACACCATCTCTCCATGTACTTCTTCTTCTTCTTCTTTTTCTTCTCCTCGTATTATCATTTTTTTTATTTCATCTCTTCCCCTCATACTTCTCGATCATATTTTCCTCATTTCCTTTTCATTCTCCTTCCTTCTTCGTCCTCTTCAATATCCCAACTCGCAAAATTTTGCATTCAGGATATGAAAGGTTTTAAATTAAATTTGTATTCCTTAACACATGTAAAATATAATTACTTCAATCCGTATGGTGCTGCCATCACTTGAGAAACAAGAGAACTGAGTGAAGAAGCTGTTACACAGCCCCTAAACACGTCGGAATATAACAGTCACTGCATAGCTATTAGCCAGAGAGCTTTCCGTGATATAATAAATAGGAGCAGAGAGCGAATCACAGAAACGTTCCGGGAATATCAGCGAAGAATATCGACGAAATTGCGCGTGCAAAGGTGTGGACGTGTTGACACAGCTTTATCTTCTGAACGAATTGCCGTTGAATACTGTTTCCATGCAAAACTAACTGAATAACAAACTCTTTGATCCAGGGTTTGTAATAGTCAGCGGATCAATAAATTCTCCACTTTCATGCAAACAGAAATGTCATTGACTTCTTTACAAATGTTCGCCATTGCACCTCGTTCCGTTATATTTAGGAGAGTGGTCACAGAGAAATAAGATCATCTGCATGACGCGTGTTGCAGGGCCGAAACGTCGCACGATGTGTGGCAGTTCGGGATCGTGATATTCGTGTGTCTGACGGGTTGCCTGCCTTGGCAGAAAGCAGGTAGCGACGACCCGCGATACGTCCGATACCTGCACTGGCACGGTAGTAATGGCGTTCTGATGCCCGTGAGGAGACCCAAACTCTTCAAGCTGCTGACCTCCAGGGCCCAGAGAATGTTCCGCAAGTTCCTTGAACCGCGGCCGGAGAAGAGGCCAGGAGGGCTGGCAGATCTGGCCAAGTTCCTTGAGGACAGGTGGCTTACAAGAACGTCCTTGGACAGACAAACAGGTGAGACAAATCAGAGGATGAGATTATGTTCATTCTTCATGCGTTACTGGGTTCATTTTACAACGTTGTATCAACTGATATTTAACTATTTCATTTGCTTATCATCATCATCATCATCATCAGTAATCTGTCAGACGACAGGTCCACAGTCTCTTCCAAAACAGTTCCTCCACTAATGCGATCTAGAGCTTTCTCCATCAAATGACAGTATCCTCTTCAGTCCCCAAGGTCATCCAGCATCTTCTTACGTCTTCTTCCTCGTCTTCTTGTCGCTTCTATCTGCCCCTCTATCTTTCCTTCAATAACTTCTTTTAGAAGGCAGTTTCTGCGTAAAACATGACCAATCCAATTAGCCTTCCGTTTTCTTATTTCGTGTAGGATATTCCTCTGCTCACTGACTCTAATTAACACTTCTTCATTTCTCACATAATCGGTCCAACTGATCTTCTCCATCCTTCTCCAACACCACATTTCGAAACTTTCCTGGTGTTTCTGATCTACTGCCCTAAGTGTCCATGTTTCAGCCCCATACAGAGCTATGCTCCAAATGTAGCATTTCACTAGTGTCTTCCTCAAATTTAAGTCCAATTTGCTGGTAAAAAGATTCTTCTTCTTGCTAAATGCAGCTTTTGCCATGACAATCCTGGATTTAATTTGCTTATATGAAGACACAAACTTTCCATTTAGTGATTCACGTAACGATTTGAAGATGGGCATATTAAATTTTTTAAATAGCATTTGATACATATAAAATTATGGATCTCTATAGACTGATTCTTTACTCTTTAATATTTCCCTCTAAAAGGTAAAGTTGTCCCTGTGCTTAACGAATTAAGCAGTAGACCATTAAGACATATGTGGAGTGGATGTATAGATGCATGTATTCTTGACCTCGACACTAATTGGAGGTGAGCGGTCAGCTTCAAGTCCCGGTCGATTTACATCTGGGGTACCCATTAGATAGGAGGTTGGGTGGGCCCCAGAGTCGGTGCGGACTCTGTCAATATTTCCCTGTGCCTATTACCTAAGTAAAACACCCTAAAACTTAAAGAGGAAGGAAATTGTAACTCAAAGCATTTTTATCCACACAGAGGTGATGGTGAGCTTCACGCTCTTGCCGCTCGGATAATCCCAGAGTCAAGGATAACAACATTACTGCCATTTGTGATTCGATTGTCTAGAAAATGTGGGAGCCTCGACGTCTCACAACTCTATGGGCCTCCAAGGCCCCTTACAGGGATAGTTTTAGCTCTTAAAAATCCCTCACTCTTCAATGTCACCTATGTAAGAACCACAAATACAACTTTGGTATTTTTGTGTCCCTTCCAGATAACAATCCTGAGGACGAAGGGCTGTGCCCCTCCATGTACAGTTTCCACAGCAGTGTCGAAGAGAAGAACCAACTGCTCTTCACCCTGACACAATATGGGATCGAGACAACTGTAGACCGCAGCGCGAAGAAAGACAGGATCCGTGACTGGATCCAAGCCAGCGTGATCACAGAAGGTCCAGAGGACGAGGAAAACGAGGAAGAAGACAAGGAAGAGGAGGAAGAGGAGGAGGAAAGACAGAAAGAACGGAAAGCTATGGAAGGGAAAAGAGAAAATAGGCATAAGACTGATAAAGAAACTCCAACGAGTACGAATCGATCAGCCAGTCACTGAACACTATGAAGAATGGAAAGATAATCGTATTTGAACGTCGCCATTTTCTTCGGATGGCAATAATGTTGATCCGGATATTTGATAAGAATGGATTTTGGAGCTTATTGCAAGATAGTGACGACGAGTTGGTACACAGATATTACCGGTTCAGTTATATATGTCTACACGTTTCAGAAGCGAATAATGTTCCTAAAGATTACTATTAATGGCATATACTAAGCACTCCGAGTTTCACAGCATTTTGGGTCTATATTAGTCGGAATTATCTCGAAAGCAGTTTCGGTATCACCGAAGAAAGTACGTAACGTGGTTTTTATTCCACGTGATGTACAAGTGCATATTTTCTTTCGTAATAAACAGACTTGTATTCAAAATAGCAAGAGAGGATTTTTTTTTTGAATCCCTCACCATGTAATGAATCGTATATCCTCTCAGCGTCAGTTACAACGAGTTCGATCGAACACCGATGGATGCGCCACCTTACGGCTTCCTCACTTCATCAGTTGTAACGAGTTAGCGGAAACACCGATAGAAGCGCCACTTGACGGCTTCTTCTCCTTGTCAGTTACGCAGAGTTCACAGGAACGCCTATAGAATCGCCAATTTGACGGGTTGAAAATGACCATAGGCACTCGCATTTGCGGGTGCGCCTTGATACATATTGGTGTATATAGAGAGACGAAAATGTGGGGGTTTTCTTCCAGCTCTGCCCGAAGCTGCATACTGAATATGAATCCATTTCCACAATAAAGTTATCTGACAATTTTTTTCTATTCAAATTTTGCGAGAACAGGGAAGCATGTGAAATACGTGTATAAGTTTCTTACAGAAGCGATTATGCATATTACTGCCATTTTGGGTGTGACATCGTGTAGGCTAGTAGAAATTTACAGACGTTTCGGAGTTAGCAACATTTTTCCAAAACTTCCGTAAACATATACCAGACTATACAGTGTCCCATTCCCGAAGACGATAATTTTTAACACGAAAGCAATTCCCAACATTTTTCAAAATAAGCATCAAACAATACCCGGTCACATATCTAAGGTTTCCGTGCCTTTTCTTAATCTCCTCACGTAAGTTCCAGGTGATGCCCTAAAGAAACACGACCGCCTCTTCCCGTATCTCATTCAGTTGAGCAATATGATCAACATATTGCCGTTATTCTGTTCTGAAATAATTAGAGTCATGCTGGATTGGAGGTTCCGCAGAAGTGATTAAGAAGAGTGTTATCTTCTGAGATGTGATACCGTGTAGGTTACTACAGTTTCGGAGGATAGAACCGCTTCTAGCTTCAGGGTATAAGACTGAACTAAGCAGGTAACCACCAAGAAGAAAGGACAACGTCCTCATTTTGGGTTTGAGGCTATCACGGCAGCACCTATGAACAGTACCATCTTCTTGAATGTGATGCCATATAACGTGGTAGAATTTCGGAAGAACACACTGCCTCCATCTTCATTATCAAATATTTAGGTAAGCAAATATGAGGCAAAGATCTGCTTATCACGTCCGTTTTATCAGACTACACGGAGTAACATCCCAGATGAGAGTATTCTTCAAATTCTCTGCAGTGAGAGCCTAACATCGAACACAGTTGCTCTCAATGGACAGGTTACTATATATTTCTGCTTGTTTCTATGTAGTTTTCGCCATGACTTAATTTTCGACCTTCAAAATGTAGGAAGTATGTTCCTCCGAAACGTCGGCGAATATCTAGCGGACTATTCGGCGTCACATCCTTAACGATGATGAACTAAAAAGCAAATATGTGTATGTGATTAATTAATTAGGCAACAAGCAATGAATATGTGTGAGCAGTGGAAGTCTAGCTTAGCATAACCAGTTCATAAGTCGAGGACCGAGAGTAATTCATTTTATCTAGTTCCATACTGAAAAAAGTCACATTCTACTTACCTGACACACAAATGGCTCATGTGCATGAGTGATGGGTTATCCTTAATATCTTGAGTGGTTCAATAAAAGGTAAAACTATCCCTGTAACAGGCCACGGAGGCCCATAGGGTTGTGAGTCGTCGAGGCGTTCACATTTTCTAGATAACCGGCTCACAGATGGCTATGAGGATGCCAGCCTTACGCTCCGGCTGCTCTTTACCACAGGAAAATTCCTGGTGCTCAATTCTGTTAAGAGGCTGAGTCGACCCCAGGGCCACAGTGCGGCTGGAAGGATTAGGTCAATTGAAAAATCCAATGACCTCATCGGGAATCGAATCCGTGATCTTCCTGCTTGCATGACTAGTTTACCTTAATAATTAACTTTTGGGGTGGGGTGAGAGTGAGTCCACTTGGTACGTCTGCCACTAACTGGCCTACTGTACCAGCCCCTGACGACATGATGAGTGTGAAGTCGGTGGAATGAGAATGGGTAGGGGAAATTGAAGTACTAGGAGAAAACCTGCCCCAGTGTCACTTTGTTCACCACAAATCCCACATGACCTAATCTAGGATGTGAACCCGGTCCGCCACGGTGAGAAACCGGCGACTAACCGCCTGAGCCTTGGCACGGCCCGTGGTACGCTTTCGTCTGTTCAGGCAAATTCGTGTCCCTCAGCGTGATCGTGGATAGGATTGAACTGTCTCGAGTAGTATACACAGAGAGGTACCTTTCAAACAGAGATGGGTAACAACAATTTCTAATCTTCATTTTGTGCTACGTAAAAATTAAATTATATGAATTGGAAAGGCTTGATTCAACGTTGTTAAGATTTTAAATAAGAAAATAATGTTGAGGAAGGGGAAGAGTTCCTATTATCTTCTATAAAGTCACGTGTACACGCCGGTAGAAGTCCATTTATGTTTCGGAGAAATATTCCGTCTCCTTCTTCAGGGTCGGTAAGTCGGGGAACCATGACACCCACTAATATGATTAAATTTAGAGATATAATTTACATTTTTAATTACTTCACTTTCTAAAATTACCTATCTGATATTTTCGCCTAAATCTAATGTAAGCAAACTGACTTCCACATCCATTTTTTGCACTGTTACACATAGCAATCAGCCAGACTTTCTGCTCATTTCTTAACTCCTTAACGTCTTCCACTCTGAATACGAAAATATTTTGCCCCGAAACGTCGGTGAACTACTGGACTAGACGGCATCGCATCCAGGAAGATAGTACTCGTCCTACATTTTGTCTAGAACATCTGTGACGTTAGACCTTGAGTAGGCAACCTTATGGGAAAAAAGTCCCGGTGTATTTTCAACGGAATCTCCAGTCTCGTGATTTTGGTTCCCGTCGTAAATATTGTCACGGGTATGAGTGACTATAGAGAGGGTTTGGATTGGTATTCGGAGTTATTGAACACCTACAGATTGTAACTACACGTAACTATAGCACTATCGCTAATTCACACACTCTACATTTCATTACAGCACGCACTAAGTTTTCTCAGTCTGCTGCGTCTGGCGGCGGTTCTCAACAATGTCCTCTGCTTCCCTGCTCACGTTCGTACCGGCTGGCCAGTGTCCCACAACTAACCCATTGTCAAAGTCAAAGTCACGTTACTTTACGCCTGGCAGGTTCTTGCCCATCAGTTCGTCTTGGCGTCAAGCACCTTGAGACTCACGACCTGAGATTCTTCCAATAGATTTCTTGCCATCATAGTCCTCATGTAACATTCTTTCTGACGAGATGGGTCTGCCTCTTATGTATAAGCTTGGCCTTGTCACATGTACGAGTATGTATCGCACATATACCATGACTACTACTACTGCTACAAGCTTACATCTCGGCACGGACCGCACAGAAAACAACGTTCCTCTGTTGCTGTATCTATTGTTCCGTATGCGTCGGTTAGGATGCCCACATGATAGCTACTCAGTCATTGCCTAGCAACGCTCGTTGTTTCCAGAGCCATTACTTAGGAACTGTTGTTGTATAAGCTCGTTGCCTAGCAGTGGGTCTACTTGATTCCCAAATGTTGGCGTAATGATATATGGCACAGTGTGATGATGACGCGCCTTCAAAGATTCATACACAGTACAGTCACCTCTGTTCAAACCTGAAACTACTGAACACTGACATTTTAATTATGTTCCACTGAGGGCCATGTACTTGAGGTCTGGCGAACGTAAGGTTACAGGGTTGAAATTCCATTTCTAAATAACTCAAAGCCGGTATTGCCAGTCCTAGCTCAAAATTCAGTAATTCATGAGGCAAGGGTAAGCAGATGATATAATCTTGGGCACACACTGTCCTTTCGACTTACTATCTTGATCTTCCAAAATGCAGTGATCAAATTCTCGTATAATTCTGTTTCATCGGCCAATAATAGAGCTTTACTTGGAGGCATGATTGGCCGTTTAGATTTGTTTTATGAATTACATACAAAAGAAAACTACATTTCAGAGTTATAATAAGTCATTAGTAAAATGCTTAAAATGTATTTCTACAATGTAATTTCTGTGAGAAGATTTCTGTGTTGTTGGATGTAAAGCCGTGTAGTCTGGTAGAAGTCTATCGACATTTCGGAGGAATGTTCTGCCTCCATTTTCACGGTCGGAATATATGCAAATCATGAAGTAGGCGGTAATTTTAAATATCTGGTTTCGACGTTGAAGTTGGAGACAGTATCTTCCTCCGAAACGTCGGGGAACCGAAGTACATGACTTTATATTCCATATAATTGTCGCTGTGAGAACCTCAAATCCAACACAAATTTCATATCTTCTTCTGAAATAAGTTCCATTTGGAAGTTATGGGTTTTATAGGAGATGTGGATAGCCTTGCAGTTAACTGGGAGCATCACCAAAGCGAACTGTGTTAGATTCATTATTATAGTTTTAGAAAGCGAAATATTCCCTACCAGTAAGTTATAAATCCGTCATTTTCTATAAAATTTACATCAGAAAGAATGACACAAGAACGCGTTTGAAACAGAGAGTTCAATTCATCACCCACATATAACAAGTGAAACATAAGAACTAGGAAAAACATATGAGTTTTAACTTCACTGGTACATCAGCTAACATCCTCAAACTCATGCAGTTTCAGGATGGAAACACAGTTCATGAAGTGCAGACAACTTTCGCTAAGAATGTGTTTGCTTCGCTCAATTTAGAAGTTATTTGACTGCCATAAAAGATTAATTCTTTTTTATTCAAGTGAACTTACAACAAGCAATATATTTTACTTTTATATTATAGTAGTTAGTCTAAGAAATTTATAGAGCAACTTGGGCAAATATGTATGGGAATTCGAAGAATAAAAGGAATTCCCTCCCCCCAAAAGCGAAAGATATTATCATATAAAAGGGAGAATCAGTAAATAGGTCACAAATGAAGTGAAACAGCTGTAATTGACGTAATGTTTTCTGTCAGTACCAGTAGGTAACAGCATAGTCAAGCTTCATGAAAGTCTAGGAAGGAGATGCGTATGAGCAAGTTCAGAGGCGGATTTCAGTAGTCAAAATGGCGACCATGCTTGAGAAGTATACTACCGGAGAGCAGCGTTCGATTGTGCTTTTTTTTTTGTAGGCAAAAGGACTCTGTGCAAAGGATATTCACAAAGAAATATTTCCCTATTATGCAGGGAAGTGTTTGTCTCATAAAGCGGTTCACAACTGGGTCGAGATATTCTATGAAATATGTTCGAAGGTCGCAGATGATGCCCGACCAGATGCGGAAGTGCCTGAGACAACAGTCAAAATACTTCTAGGCTGCGGTTTACGAGGCACTTGCAAAACAGTGGGACAAGTGTATCAGGGCTGGTGGTCATGTCGAGAAATAAATGTTTTTCCCCAGGTTCAAATATCACATGTTTTATGGTTAATATCTATTTGTGACCTTTTTACTGACTCTCCCCTGTACTTCTCCTAATTTCATCACATGTAAACCAGTTGCTGATTTGGAATGAATTCTAAATAATAAATGCAAATATACAGTCTGCCTTCATTGTAGATTGGTAACTCTTGATTAAACCAAAAACAACCCGCTCTACAAAGGACTTAGCGTTTTCTCTGGAAATGGAGACGTTAAGTCGCGCCGTTCGGTATGGTTAGGTTTGGTTCCGCAGCTGACACAAGAGTTTTGGGTCCTGCTTGATTACGCCTTCCACCTAAATCCCCCCATAATCCTTGCACTGATGCCACGCATCTGCTGATGAGTAACGCAACTGTAGAAGTTTGCTGTTGTATAAACTTGAATGAAACCCATGTAATTTGCGCAGAGAATACATAAATATCTATAAATATTATGTTCCTGGACATTATCCATCGCCCTGTTTTATCTAAAACACCGTCTTGTTTATATTTAGAAAAAAAAAAGAACTTTCGGAGACTGAATTCTGTCTCCGTCGCAGTAAAGTAGTTGGTTAAGGCACGATGCTACAAACCGAAATGTCGCTGGTTCGAGTACCTATTCGGTGGATTTTTTTTAATTCACATAATACTTCCAGCCGCACTATGGCCCTGGGGTCGACTCAACCTCTAACAGAAATGAGTACCAGGAACCTTCCTGGGGGGTAAAAGTTGGCCGGTCGGCGCGTAAAGCTGAGAACCTTACCACCATCTATGAGCCGATTGTCTAGAAAATGTGGGAACATCGACGTCTCACAACCCTATGGGCCTCCAAGGCCCCTTACAAGGATAGCTTTACCTTTTACGTTTTCTTTTTACCAACCGACAGAGCTAGTCCGTACCTCCGGACCGCATGGACCCAAATGAGTCAGTTTTCACCTGAAGATGGAGACAGAATCCAGGCTCTGAAATGTTGTGTGTTTTAAATAAAAACAGGGCCATGGATAATGTCCAGGAACATAATACTTGTATTACTGTACCATCGTCACAAACTTTTATAAGGTACCTAAATATATGTTCAGAAGGTTTATGCAGTTTCATTAGCTTGTCACACAGAAAAAACGTTTTCCAACTAGAATGTTACAAGTAGGCACTTGCGCGATCATTGTCCCTCTCTGATGACGCTACAGATGAACTTTTCAAATACACAAAATATCCAACAGATCCTCTGCATTCAAATCCGTCAGACTGCCACGTTTGGAACGAAATTAACAGCTAGTGTACAAAGCCCAGAGTGAACAGTTCTTTCTCGAGGAGTTACTACGAAAAAGATATAACAGGAATTTCTAAAGCACTCATAGCCCAGCTTCCTTTGATAAGAAACGAACCGCATATAAAAAAAATAAATATGACAAACACACAACACAAGGTGATCTCAAACGCTTCATAACTCTAAAAAAGTTACCTGGGAACATACATATAGATGGACAGACAGATGCAAAGACAGACAGCAACGTGATCTCATGAAACAAACTCCGTGACTTTAGTCCGCAAGCGAACTATACTGACCGAGGGACCGCCGCGTGTCGGAGAAGTTAGTGTCAACTTTAGCGGATAGAGGGTGTCGCGTGGTCAGCGCAACGAGCACCAAAGGCCCTTAATTTCGGTCTCCTAGACCGGAGCCGCTACTTTTCCATTCAAGTAGCTCCTCAATGATCCTCACGAGGCTGCGTGGACCCCGTTCCAGACCCACTACTTCTCAGAAACATCTGGTAGCGCCGGGAATCGAACCAGGGACCTCTGAATCTGTAGCCAGGAACCACTAGACTACAGAGGCGGTCTATCTAATAAGCCTACTTTTATTTTTTAAAATAAGGAAATCAGGATAACAATGTGTGGCGTATTATGTCACAAAACAACGTCCTATGAGCCATAGCTCAATGGACAATACTGATTCAAACCTTAATCCAGGAAAACGGGGATATACTCAGCATAGAGTCCGAAAAGTGTATGATTTATTTACAAGAAAATAAACATATTATTAACATTCGAAACGGAAAATATTTGTTTGTTTATCGAATCAACCCAGCTAAAGTCCTTTTATACGCATTTTGACATGTTCTACACAGCTTATACGCAGTTCCTTCATATCCGAACAGCCAATCTCATTTAGCATTTTTCAATCGTCACCACTTTTGTGCCACCCGATATATTAAATCATAAGTAATCTCAGGGTGGCGGAGAAGGGGGAGGGTGTGGACGGGATGTTGCGTAGCCGGGCTGGTTACTCCGCCGTCGCCAGGTTAATTATAATTAATTATCTCAAGAAGGACGTTTGCCTAATATTACTGAATATCAGTAATGGTATTTTCAATATCTCGTAGGAAAGGACTCTGCCTAGACAAGAGTCGAAGGAAAACCGGAGAATCACAAGTTGAAGTTGAGTTGAGAAAGATGTTTATTAGAAGTTCGAAAAGGTAGATTAAGTAGTCTTCAGTACAGTCGATGTACACTAGACCAGATCTTGTTGGCCTCTCTTCTGCCCTCTCTACATACATACATTTCTTATACTTAACAAAAATTAATTGGGATAGGAAGTCAGACTGTTTTAATTAGGCTGTCTCTTGAAGTTGGAAGGGGTGAGCTATCGGTAGTGATAGACCCCTGAACTTTAACAAGTCTACTGTTTCCCTACGTCTATCTTATCGTCAGTTTTTTCTTGGTTCCTGGGTTACAGCATTGAGACAGATCAATGGTTTCCTGTGTCTGACAAACAATCTCAATATACAGTTTACAAAAGTTATAATCATTCAGTACTAATATTCTTTTTAATTACCATATCA
>NW_019730018.1:96664-100128 GCF_002891405.2 Cryptotermes secundus | reverse complement strand
TTTTCTCCAAGAGAATGTTCTTCTCTCCTCCTGAAGTCTTTGTTCTTCAAGCAATGTATTAACCTCATCGATTCTAAGGCTAGCACTATTTATCTCATTTATAGATGCCATAATATTGGATAAAGGAAGGTTCAAAGGGACATCTTTTATTTTCTCTTGCTCTGGGAGTGTCAAACAGCAATCAATGTTTACATCTACCAGTGGAAGGATATCATCCTTGGTTAGGTTGGTTTCGTGATGAGAAAGTAGATATAGGATGCTTCTATTACCCAATCCTTTACAATCTTGTCTTAATACTAGGATACCTCTACCTTGCAAACGATCAGAATGTCGTTGTCCATCTTGACATACTGTAGTAAACAGCTCTAGTTGTGGCGCTACGTATAACCAAGCAATACTTAAATGTAATGGTATCCACATAACTTGTCGTAATGGCAAGTAATTAAAGGTACAATCGTCAGGTATTTTCTGGTTGTTTGGATGCAGTAAGGTAGCTACACAATCCACATTAGGTACATATGTCACTATTGGCGTCATCTCAGCACAAACATAGTTGAGGTTATTAGGCTGCAAACATTTTTCAAGTTCGTATCGAGAAATGTGTCCATATTGTCTGTTTAAAGAATCCACAAAACTGTATTCCTTTCTTACGTTCAACACCTTCGTTGTAGCATTGGATTGCATTATTACAGGAAAAGGTATCACTCTATATAAAGTAAATCTAGTTTCCAAAATTAATGGGATTTTGACAACGTAAACCAAAAATGAACCTTGTGTATAAATAATAGGTCTAATTAAGGAAATAAGTTCTGCAGATGAGAAGGGAGGAAACATTGTTGATTCTGGCATGGTTTCTTGTGTTGACACTTCCTTAATATTCTGAATAGTTATTATCTGAGGTTGGAGAACACCATTTTGAGCGTGTAAATATGCATCTATCAGTAAGTCAAATGTGCGTTGACATTCTTCAATCCCTCTTTCAATTTGCTTAATCAATTCATTTAGGACAAGGCTTGTATCAATTTCGTATTTTAATTTCGTATCTTGCAATTCTACGTTATGAGCTAAGTTTTCCAAAATTTTCTTCAGTTTTTGTTCGTTTCTTAGTATATCCCTTGAAGTGGAATTCATAGTGACAATGGTTGATTTTAAAACTAACAATTGTTCTGATGCAATTCTTAAAATTTCCTTATGGTCTTTTTCCATTTCCATTATGTGATCGTAATTTAACGTAACTTCTTCTTCCGTGGCTGTTCCAAAAAGGAATTTTAAAATTTTCCCACCGAAATCAAATAAATCTCGCTTACTTCTTGTTTGTTCTTGTCCAACTAAATCTATTAAAATATCTTTTAGCCTGTCAACAAGGCGTCGTTTGGATTGAAAGTAAGGAGCGCTTGGTCTACAATCAGTATAGATAAACCAAGTCTCATTACTCAGTCTGTTACACATTTCACTTAGTGTTACAATTCGTTGTTTAGTTTGTCTCCATAAATCTTTAACAGGTCTTAGGTCTACATAAGTTACAAGACTCCATTCCGTTGGGAAAAAGTATATGCTTCCCATACTATCAAAGTAAACACCTGTTTGACTTGTGATCTGAGTTATCCGCGAACCTTTGTCAAGGTCCAGTGTTTCAGCACATACACCTGTATGCTGATCTATTTTCGTTACATACACATACCACCAAAGTAGGAACAAGACATTCATCCATGCCTTTTCCTTCATGTTTCAACCGAACCTGTAACATATGGTTTGGTTCTATTAACATGGGTTTTCACTTGCTTTTTACCTGTAGTACCTATTTTAGTTAAAGTAACATTCGTTCCATTTATCT
Organism: Cryptotermes secundus; assembly: GCF_002891405.2. NCBI lineage: Eukaryota > Metazoa > Arthropoda > Insecta > Blattodea > Kalotermitidae > Cryptotermes > Cryptotermes secundus. The sequence goes on along the minus strand of NW_019730018.1, from coordinate 98,294 downwards.
CCTTGACCTCATATGGACCCTTCCACAGTGGATCAAGTTTGTTTCTTTGTTCATTGTAAACTAATACTAAGTCTCCTACTTCGTACTGCTTACAGTTCCTAGTTTTATTTACCTTTTCACATTGCTTTACTTTATTAACCTGTAATCTCTCTTTTGCCTGCTGCCATGCTACTTGAAACTTCTGTCTGAATTCATGCACCAAATTTTCATAATTGTACAAAGGTTGAGGTTTTTGTTGCAACATTCCAGGTATTTTTGCTATTCTTCCAAATAATAATTCATATGGCGTGAATTTTGTCACAGTGTGTGGTGAAGTATTGTACGTGAAACAAGCGAAAGGAATCCATTGATCCCAATCATCTTGTAACTTGTTACTGAAGCAACGGAGATATTCAACTAAAACTTTATGTGACCGTTCCAGACTTCCGTTTGTTTCTGGGTGGTACACACTGGTTTTTAACTTCTTTATCTGTAGTAATTTACAACAGTTTACAAACAAATTGCTCATGAATTGCGATCCTTGGTCTGTCAAAATTTGATCTGGGATACCATACTTTAAAATAACATCAAACACAAATTTGTGGGCTATTGTTTCTGCCGAAATATCTTCAATTGGAATGGCAATAATATATTTACTTAAATTATCCTGGCATGTAAGTAAATATTTATTTCTTCTTGTTGACATAGAAAATGGACCTACTATATCAAGGTAAATTTTATCCCACGGTTGTTCTTGGGTGTCTGTTACTTGTAAATCGGCTTTTACCTTTGGACATGTTTGTTTGTTTAATTGGCAAACTGGACATTTTCGAATATAAACCTCTACGTCCTTGAACATGTGGGGCCATGATACATACAATTTTAAGCGTTCATATGTTCGCTGGATGCCTTGATGGCCTCCAATTGGACATTCGTGCATTTCCTTTAACAATTTTAATTTTCTTTCTTCTGATATTTCTTGCTCATTAGCTTGAACACCGCATACAATAGGGTATCTACTGAGTGCATCGGCATTAACGTTTTTCACACCTGCTTTGTACACAATTTTAAACTGGTATTCTTCTAGCAACAACCGCCATCGTAACAAGCGTGAACTTGGATCTTTTATGCTAAATATCCAAGTCAAAGGTTTATGATCAGTAACTACGGTAAACGTTCTTCCGAGTAAGTATGGACGAAAATGCTTACATGACCATACTATTGCAAGAAGTTCCTTTTCTACAGTGCTGTAATTTATCTCAGCTTTATTCAAAGTTCTACTCGCGAATGCGATGGGTTTATCCTGGCCAATATCTCCTTGACTTAATATACTTCCTACTGCATAATCACTAGCATCTGTTGTTAATACAAAAGGTTGTGTGAAATCTGAAAATTGTAGAACTGGGGGTTTCGTTATTTGTTCTTTCAAATCTCGAAGGCTTTCTTCTTGTTCTCTTTCCCATTTCCATGTTTGAGTTTTCTTTAACAAATCATTAAGTGGTTTAGCCCTTCTGCTAAAATTTGGTATAAACTTTCTGTAGTATCCTACAAGCCCTAGAAATGATTTTACACTTGTGGTTGTTTTAGGAGTTGGAAATTCTACTATTGCTCTTATTTTATTAGGATCTGGTGCTACTCCATCAGCCGTTAT
>NW_019730018.1:79852-96137 GCF_002891405.2 Cryptotermes secundus | reverse complement strand
TGTTTCACTGAAAGGAGGTAATTTTATGGGGTCTTGTTTCCAAGGAATTTTAATTTCACTGTCATGACGTTCCAACCAATCTTGACCAAGTAGCATGTCAACATTTTGTGGCAAATGTTTCACAACATAGAATGGCATCTCCTTTCCACGTTCTACATTATTGATACACAAATTTACAACACCTATCACTGGGAATAGTTCTCCAGTTACAGTTTGGAAGCATATATTCGCAGGTCTTATTTTAGCATATTTTAAGCATATATTCGCAGGTCTTATTTTAGCATATTTTAAACTATCTTGTTTAACTAACGAGACTTGTGATCCTGTGTCAGTCAATGCCTCTCCATACCCTTCAGGTAAATAATCACATAAAACATATACAACAAATGGGTTCACTGTTACTTTATCCACTAGGTTTTCCTTACATACCTGTTCCTTTAAAAAGTTGCAACCTTCAACTTTTTGAAATGGACTGAAACTGGGTTGCTCAGACAGTCCTACTGTCTGTTTCCCGGATTGCCCTTGCAATCTCTAGTTTCATGTCCACCCTTATTACATACCTTACAGAAGGGTTTGCCCTTGCAATCCCTTGACATATGACCAGGCTTCTGACAACGGAAGCAAGTAACCGTTGCAGTTGCATTTACTCCTGGTTCCCTTTTTACCTGTACAGAAGAGGTACGGGTGCCACCTACACTTCGTACATTCTGTGGGTGGTATATGTCTTTTACATATTTAGTTCGACCCTGATTTACATTATAAGCTCTGAATTGTTCTCTGGATTTCCTAGCACTTTCCTCTTCTAATGCTATCTCAATCAATTGTTTCAATGGCTTGTCCTCAGCTTTCACCCGTGTAATGGTTTTGATAGAATCATCATAAAGTCCCTGAATTAAACAGCATTTGCTCAATAATGAAACTGTTTTATTTCCCCCATCCTGCATTTCTACTGACCAAGTCGCCATTTGTCTGTTAAGAGCCCTAGTCAATTCAGTGGTCATTTTCTCTATCCTGTTTCCCCATCCAGTCACGTTTTCATTCTGCATTTGTTTGCTGGTGAACAATTTATTGGCGTAGAAGTCAAGAGTTCGTTGTACTGCGTAGTTTAATTCTAATTTATCCTTAACAGTCTCCCATGTCTGAAGTTCCTCTGGAATAGTACGGTAGCTTAACACTGTTTTTGCATCCCCCTTTATGTGAGCCAAAACAAATTTTAAAAAGATAGGATGATCCTCAGGGTCTAGAAGGCTGAAGCCATTTTCCACATTATCAATAAATTCATGCAATTCACTTGGATTGCCACTAAAAGTAGTTTTCAATAATTTAACAGCCGTATCTACGGAAACAATTCTGTGATTAACATGAACAACTTGATCATCAGCTTCAAAAATCTCTGTTGCGATATTTGAACTTGATGGTTGTAAATTAGGCATGTCGAACTAGCTAATGTACCCTTAGTTTACTATTTAACACAATGCCAGAAGCAACAATGAAAATTGAAGACTTACTTGGAAAAATGCAAGGGAGTAAGGTCGCTCCTCGGAGCCACTACCGAAACGAATACCACCGCGAAGAAGGATAGTTGCAGGCTGTCGGGTTGCGCAGTGTCCCCTCGAGGACCCCAACTGGTACTCGAACGATCGTCGAAGACCTACTCGACGCCAGAAGACGGACGGGCTGCGTCGGCCTCCGGTTAGAGGAAGAAAGACGTTCCCAGTCCTCAGGTGGAGAGGACCAGTGAAGTATGATGCTCCAACACCTCGATGTGGATCACCGAAAAATTTTGAAGTACGAAGAACTGACCTGTATCTACAAGTCAGTGAGAGGATTTCCTTCTATCCCACACCTGCTGCCACCAGTTTATGTTGCGTAGCCGGGCTGGTTACTCCGCCGTCGCCAGGTTAATTATAATTAATTATCTCAAGAAGGACGTTTGCCTAATATTACTGAATATCAGTAATGGTATTTTCAATATCTCGTGGGAAAGGACTCTGCCTAGACAAGAGTCGAAGGAAAACCGGAGAATCACAAGTTGAAGTTGAGTTGAGAAAGATGTTTATTAGAAGTTCGAAAAGTTAGATTAAGTAGTCTTCAATACAGTCGATGTACACTAGACCAGATCTTGTTGGCCTCTCTTCTGCCCTCTCTACATACATACATTTCTTATACTTAACAAAAATTAATTGGGATAGCAAGTCAGACTGTTTTAATTAGGCTGTCTCTTAAAGTTGGAAGGGGTGAGCTATTGGTAGTGATAGACCCCTGAACTTTAACAAGTCTACTGTTTCCCTTCGTCTATCTTATCGTCAGTTTTTTCTTGGTTCCTGGGTTACAGCATTGAGACAGATCAATGGTTTCCTGTGTCTGACAAACAATCTCAATATACACTTTACAAAAGTTATAATCATTCAGTACTAATATTCTTTTTAATTACCATATCACTTTATATCCCCTACTAGCGAAGTTTTCGCTACCTGATGTCGCACTACACGACAGGGAATTGAGCACAAAGGCCATTGCAGCTGTCAAATGTAGTTTTATATCCTTTCAAAGATAATAAGCCAACAAATTTACAGAAGGAATCAGAAGAGACGGGAAAGGAAGGTCCAGTGTTACTAGAGTCTCTCATGTCTTCCCTAAGTCACCAGAAGCCGTGGCATTCAAGAACAAAAATGACGGGTGGAAGGGGTTGCGCTACGAATGAACTACCTCGTAAACCACGTGATACATGTAGATCATGTGTCGTGAGGATCGAACCCTTGTCCTTTTGAGTTTCATTGATATTAGGCATTTTCTTTATAATATAATATGTATAACTTAATAATAATGGTAACAATGATAATATTCACAGGTAGGCCACATCCGGCACCTTGGTCTTGACGGTGATGCATACAAATGTATGAAAATGCTAAGTTTAAGATGTGCTAATGCACTTGGTGCAATAGTGGGATTTCCTGACACCCACGCATAGCAGGTCATTCTCAAATATAGCACAGCTGCATTTGCTGATGGAGGAAACAGGTACTTGACTTGTATTAACAGAGGGGAGAAATGTTTTATTGTTGCGGGGTTCGCAACCCTTTTTAAATTTTTTAATTTTAGGAACTCGAGTCTGATGTCTTGGATCATGCCCTCTACTAAATTTACAGCACGTCAAGAAGTTGACCTGCTTCCTCAGAGAAAAAATGTTAATCTACCCCTGCCATTCCATAAATTAGTGGAGTCCTGGAGTGTTTTCGTCTGGGACCTATCCTTCAACACCAGCTGGTGTAATCTGATCTGCGTGAGGGTTCATGTCTCGAGATATTGGTCTGCAAGTTTAGTTTTAGATAGGTTTTAAGAAACAGAGGGAAGTTGAAGGGAGCATTTTGTCTGGGTTAGGGCTATGGGAAGGCTGGCCAGGCTTACGTCCACCAGCGCGTGTATGTAATATACACTAAGAATCAATAAATCCTCTATTATCTGTAGTGAGTATTTGCGCTTTGTGGTTGGAATACCCGCTCCAGCAGCCAACTGACCATCGCCATTACTGAATTATTACGCTACCGCTCGGCCAACATAATTCAGTCGACCCGCCACCATCTTGGGTCACGACATTATCTCTCCAAGTAAGTAGGCTATTTCCAGTGAGGCGTGTGTGTCTTGGGTTCTGTTATTATTTAGGTATGAGGGGACAACTTGCACTCTCTAAGACAGCTGATGACATCATGCGTGGATGGACTTGGAACACACGCATCATGCCACATGTGTAAACATCACCACGACCCTCTTGAGACCGCATTGTATATTATAAGTTCGTAACGCGGTCGCGAGATGTAGCGCCTCAAATTTGAGATGGGAGATTGTAAGGCATTACCAAAAAAAACGTTCGAGACTTGCGAAAAGCATTTCACAGCTATTACGGTAATCTGTCAACACCTGGGCAGGAACTAGGCTAAGAATATTGAGGATCAGCATTCATACGTAATCGTACTAGCAAGAAGCTTGCCTCACTTGGTCACTGGAGTATCGTAATAGACCGCATACACAGCAATGAGACGCAAGGGGGTCCGCCCACAACCACCCATGAGAACCAATTAGAATGTGACTATGAGAATTGAGGACACTGAGGCGGAGTCACCTACCCTCTGTCGTCAACGCTGAATCAGCAAATTAAAACTATAAATTACGGAATTCCAGGACTTTGAATCATGTTCTAACACAGAATATTCGGCTGTCAGCCGAAGGCTCTCTTCAACATGGGCATTACCAGCGGAGGCAGGGGGCCTGCATCTTGTACTACAAGTAAGTTTATTTACGCTTAACAGCCGTGCTGGTTAATATTATTGTTGATAAGAGTGTTGAGTGATTTCAAGGTGCAAATTCAAGTGTACCCGGTGAGCCCTGAGGGGAGAATACTAGAATCATGTAATTGCCTAGGATGTGAGTCAGGCAAGAAGGGTTTTATAGTGTATGTGTCAAGGTTATGGTTAGGTGTAGTGGTAAAGATAGTATGTGGGAATTTGATATATATAACTAAGGGTAGATTATGTCAGGGGAAACTTTACGAAGGATAGGGTAATCATATATAATGTGTAGTAAGAAATGTACAGGAAAAAGATTCAGGTTAAACGAGGAGGGCTTGCATGTCCTCATTAGATGCGTCAGAGAGAGAGAGAGAGAGAGAGGCTCGAGGCCTCCATCCCCGAAGGGGGAGAATTTGGAGGAGTCTAACGTGTAGTAAAGACTCTATGCAGACCCGACTGTATGTCAGTCTTGTTAATAATGTAAATTTGTAAATTATGTAAATACAAAAGTGTAAATAGATAGAGTAGATAGAGTAGGATGTACCGGGATTGTGATTCACTTCTATAATCAACTTCCTCACATCCGATCCCGAGCAATCCGGACCAAGCGAGGGCTGAACTGACACAGGCAGCAGTAGCAGCCGAAGACAAAGAAAGATAAACATGGAACAGAGAGGTTAGCGGTATCCTCAGATAGGAGGTGTTACAAGTTGCTACCTGTAAACTATATGAGGAGTGGTCAAGACGGAGCTATGACTATATGCTCAGGGGGTGGTCCCCACGATAGAAAAGGACATATAATTGATGGTGGCAGCTTTATGAGAGAAGGAAACCCCGAACAGGAGAATCCTAGCTAAGGGTAGGCTAGGAGTATTGTGTTAACTCCTTACAGAGTAAGCTGTGGAGGCGAGGAGGGGTACCTGCACACCCCCGTCGTCACGACGTTACATGTGGTACCAACGTCGCGACATTACAAGTGGAGGCGATGAGGGATACCTCCACGCCCCCCCTGCTTGCGGCGTAACAGTGGTGGCAGGGAGGGCTACCTTCACGCCCCCCTGCGCCGCCACGGCATTACACGAGAGATCATTAGTATCACAGTAGTGCCTGTGGTAGGAGGTCGGCGATCGAGTCTCGGCTTGATACGGCATGTAGTCACCAAGAAGCTACAATAAACTCTGTTGTTCTATCCTATCTTCTGGGTTGAGGACATTGAACATATTCCACCCACGTCGATTGACTTCACCCTCATCCTGATTCACAACCATAGCACTCGTCGAGGATACACAGCTCTCGACGAACCCATTAATAAAATTGCTATAAGACTGTCGGCGGCTGGAACCAGGCTCGCTACGCAGCCAACGCAACACTTATAACACATGTTACAGTTGTTGTCTTATCTCAAATGCGCACATAAGAAAGTCTGTTTTGTATTTTGTATTGTGCAGGCCCCTGCTTGTTGTGCAACCTCATTCCAAGAGTCTCCATGCGTGGCATTTTGTAGTTAATCAGAGGTATAAACCGAAATGAAGGCTTTGTAATTACGCTGAGAACTTTCATGGTATATATTCATTTAGGTTTCCCTTTTTGTCATTAAAGATTTCTTACTATATTACGCCGTGGTGACAGGGGGCATGTTGGTAGCCCTCCACTGCCACCATATCTTATGCTGTAAGGGTTTAACACAATAATACTAGATTACCCTCAGCTAGGATTCTCCTGGTTCTGGACCTTCTTCGTGCATACAGCTGCCACCATCTGTTACATCTTAAGAAGGTTGATGAAAGTACTAAGGGCCGGTAGCGCGGTAGTCGAGCGTTCTCTGTTGGCTGGCCCTTTCATCACTGTTACCACTTCGTATTGGCGTAGAGCGGGCGTGTCGGGTCTGACCCGCCTCTACCCATCGACGGTCACACCATATATTACACCTCTACGACAGGGTGGATTTGATATCTCACCGCTGTCACAAATTATTATGTCTTAGTGACGGGGGTGGGTTAAAACACAGTAAATCACTTTGTCTGCCATTTCTCTTTGGATAGTCCCTTAGCTACGTCAGTCAACCCTTCGTTGACTCGGCCCACCGCCGTTGCCATAAGTAATAATTCGATGTCAGTGGTGAGTAAAACACAATTACTAATTCTCTCTGTCAGCCACCTCTCGTTGGCCGATTCCCCACTTCTGCCATCACTGTGTTATGCCTCAAGGGGGGAGGGGTGAGAAACTATTACTAATTTAGTCCGTCGCCACCCTTTCAGTTAGGATGTTCGCTGCACTCGGCTGCCGTCGACTGCCTGGGTTAGTTCTGGCTTCGCTTGGGCTAGGATCGCTCTGGATCGGTCGTGGACGGGTTGGTTATGGCGGGGTGAATTAAAACTCCTTGAGTACATCCTACCTAATGTACACTGGTCTATTTACACTGTTATTTACAATAAAGAGGGGCCGCCTTTGGCCAGTTTACATAACACCATTCGTTACTCCCTTTCTAATTTCCCTCTCGGGTGTGATGCCGTGACACTGTTGCTCCCCTCCACTGCCTGTCACTCTCTACATAATTTCTACCCTCTTCTACCCTGGCGCTCGCTGGGGTACACTGGAGACTGTACTTCAAGTTCACACAACAACACAGAATTTTTGGTAACATGGCTAATATGAGCAAAGAGACTTACTTAAAACAGAGACGCAGATAAGTGTCGCCATCCACCATCTTGTGGTACCCATGTCGGACAGAGCCTCCGGCTAACGGCTGGATATTACGATTTGATCAGATCCCCCATTGAGTTTTTTTTTCCCATTTTTATACACTAATTTTGCTGGCACTGCAGTTGGCGAAAGAGGGAGGTTAACTCCTCCCCTTGTTCTACATTTCGGGGTTGAGGGTTTCCATTGGCTCACCCCTTTGGTGGTGGTCCGTAGTACCTTATCGCTGCGTATTGGATAAATTCATTATACTCCAGTGGCCCAGTTAGGCGAGCTTCCTACTTATGCGATTACGCATAAATGCTGATCACCAACATTCTTAACCTAGATCCCTAGTCCAGGTGTTGTCATCCTTGGTCTAATTGCTATAAAACGCTTTCGCAAGTCTCGTAACATTTAGGTAATGTCTTTTGATTTTCAGTCTCGAAATTGCGGCATAACATACTATATGGATGTGAAACTTGGTCTCTTACATTAAGGGAGGAACATAGATTGAGGGTGTTTGAGAACAGGGTGCCTAGTTGATTATTTGGACCGAAGAGGGATGAAGTGACAGGAGGCTGGAGAAAACTGCACAACGAGGAAATTTATAACTTCTACTCTTCTGCAAGTATAATTAGAATGATCAAGTGAAGGAGGATAAAATGGGCCTCGCATGTAGCACGAATTGGGAGAACAGGACTGTATATAGGATATTCGTGTGAAAGCCAGAAGGAAAGAGAGCACTAGGAAAACGAAGACATAGGTGAGTAGACAATAATAAAATTGATCTTAGGGAGATAGAATTGGATGATAAGGGTTGGATTGATCTGGCTCAGGATAGGGACCAGTGGAGGGCTTTGTGAACACGGTAGTGAACCTTCGGGTTCCGTGAAATGTTGTGAAGTTCTTGAGTAGCTGCGCAATTGGCGGCTTCTCAAGAAGGGTTCAGCTCCATGAGTGAGTGAGTGAAAGTTTTCTTATAAAACGCCGTCATACAGCTTTCTCAAGAGATATATAAAGAACTCCATTTATTGCTGTCTTCGTCAGTGGGTCAAATGAAACCGATCATTGACTCCAAACAATAGTCATATGACATGTACACAAACTTCTTATCAATTTCCTTCTCCACATATAAGAAATAACATGTAAGTCAAAGCTGTCCAAGTAAGTGATTACGGATTACCGGACCAACGAGTTACCAAATGATAACAAGTTACATAAAGGTGTACAGGGAAATAAATTGTCATGTGTAAGGGGGTTGTTGCGTGACTTATAAGACGGGGTTTCGGATTGGATGATTGGATTTATTGACACCTTATACATCACACAACTCGGAACTACAGGCAATACAGCGCTATCGCTGTTCTACACACTTTACAGTTCACCATTGCACGTGCACTAGATTTCTCAGTCTTTTCTAGTCGTATCGTCGCAACGGATTTATAAAGATCGCACTGTCACTTCAAATCACACATGAACTCTTCTTTGGCAGCCCAATATCCTTTCTTGCTATTATTTTGCAACTACCACCTCAATTTAATTCCTCTGCTCCCAAGCCCATATCCCATCAGGCAGGTGTCTCGACACTCAGTTCTTCTCAATTTAACTCTTCTTTATAACCACTTTGCACGGACCACGCAGAAAACAGAGACTCTCTATTGTTTGGAAGGCATGTTTACAGCACCGTTGCATAGCAACGGTACTTATTCTTTGTTGCTTGTGTATTCGTTTAATGTGTTTACAGAGCCGTTGTCTAGCAATGAAGTTTATTCTGGCTTTCAGGCGTCATGTCACAATATGATCTTTATAATGAGCCCCAGCTTCGTCAAATTTTAAAATATTTTTTACTTCATACAGTAATTTACTTTAATTTTTATATTTGATTATGATTTTTACCAGGCGTTTTCAAGAGAACATTCCGAAACAGACCTATTAGTTCCACACACAAATTCATCTGTCGGATCCATAAACGTCCGACGCTGTAAGATGGCATTTCTTAAAATATCAGCCACGTCGAGAATTTTAATAACATCTCCACGAATCCTCCGATCAGTTGCAGGTTTCAGAAGAGCTCTCTGTTTCCTCAGCTGTTCAGGAGTCAAGCTGAAGAAGGGAGATACAGCTCTGTAACAGCAACTACGCATGGAGACCCCATCGAGAGACAATAGGGGTTTCACGCCAGAAGTCTGCTTTGCATTGTCCCCTAAAGCACTGTGATCCGAGTCGGAGAAAATTTTAGTCTGAGCCTGACCACTTACGGAGTCAATTCCGTTACAACGGCGAAGTATGTTTGGGGATAATGACCTTGGCCGTTGTTTTCTTCTAGTAATTCTGGCCAAGAAACTCTTTGAAAGCTCCGTCATCGATGATTCAGTGTTACTGCGATCAGTATTGGAAGACAAAGCCCTGTCCAGTGCGTTTTCGAGGACACAAAGTAGCCGTCGGGCGTAGAGTATGGCCTCCATAGCCTCACTGGCTGATAAAGGTACATCCGGTGCAGAATCAACAGAGAAGTAATGAGACTCGGGGAGCTTTACTGAGGGTTTCGTTTTTCTCCCGGCATCACAGTTACATGTCGGCGATGAGAGTCTCATTCTATCTGCAGCATGACGTCCAGTTGGCGGGGAATTCACGTTCCTTTCTACTTCTCTGTTATTTGCTGCTGGAAGTTGATGATATTCGAAAGCAGACTTTATGGAAGTTTTATCAAAATCCCCATAATGCTCAAAGTCTGTAGGAGAAATATAATTGTCAGATGTTCCAGGGCTGTTCAAATCTGAAGGCACAGATTCGGTCTCTTCTGAAACCCTATTTACTGACAATTTGATGTCTCTCATAATTTCATCAGAGTGTTCTTCGAAATAGCTTTCATTTCTTGAACAATCATCGCTGGTAATGCGGAATTCGGAGTCGTGAATTGGCCGGTTATTTGATTCGTTCGGTATAAACCCATTTGTATAATTGCATATTTTCACGCCTCCTTCACAGCATACACACGATTGGTCTATTATGGTTTCCTCTTCAATTCGTCTTTCTTCTGTCGCAGTCTTATGGCTCTTATTAAGGCAATACTTACCACACATTTCAGAAGTTCTATTATAATTTTCATTTACATGTCTATCATTTTCTTCGTCATTTGCGATGTATCGATTACAACCAGCGTAACAATCGATGTCATCACACTCGACCTCACGACAACGATAAACTGATGATTCTGCCGCCGTGGAAATACCGTCATAACCATTTTCCAAGGTGGAGGAAGAAAGAAAATTGCCCGGTTCATCACTTCTTCTGTCTCTATTTTCAGGAACTGAGATACGAGCGTTGAGTTCGCCACTAGAATGCCCTGTGACTTGTGATTTGGTGGCTGCAGTGACAGGAACCACGTCTGAGACAAAAATATTTCCCGTGCTACCAGACTGAACTCTGGTCCGCGACTCAGTGCCTCTATCGACAGCGTCCATACTTGAGACACTGATACTGTCCATCCTACCAGACGAAACACTGACCTGTGACTCAGTGTCAGCACGAAGATTTCTGATAGCTGCTGGTGAAATATCGGTCGACGTTTTATTGCGCCCACTGCTTTTACGTCTGTGGCTCAAATTTCCGTTATGAAGTCTTCTTATAACTTGCTGAAAGTCATTCGGTGAAGGCCTTTTGCTTGTGTCTCCTATCGGTATTATGAAATCTCTGTGTTTTGCTATCTTATTACTGTGTCTAAAGCCTTTCGCTGAATCACTGTTTGGTCTCATAGATGAATGGCTGCTGTTCGATCGAGATATTTCACTTTCATGCATATCTCTGGATTTAGAAGAACACGAACTACTACAAGAATCAAGAGAATGCTCACTGAGTGTTACGTAGCTAGAAGTATCACTTGTTGCACTATCAGTTTGTTCTTCGGATCCCTGACTTGATGAAGACATATCACCGAAGTTTTGAACCGTGCCCGGAGACTCCGTACCATTACTGTCACTCTTCTTGAGTAAGTTGCAGTTTTTACTAAGTCTGTCTTCTGATTCACTGCCAGAATCAAGCCACTGTTTTTCTTGTCGAGGGTGCTGAATATTTCCCAAGTCACAAGTATCGATTTCTTCACACAAAGGGCTCTGATTTGAACAATTTACATTTGTCTCGCGATTGCTGTCAGTTCTCGAGTGGCTGCTCTTGGTGATATCTTTATACTTACGGCTCAATTCTCTAACAATAACCTCATTTTCTTTGTAACATACCTCATTTCTCTTATTGATAATGGTCGATTTATCTTCATCTGCTGTCAGAAATGATAAATCGAGTTGCAACTCCTCTGCGCAATACATACTGGAAGGACTGGCAGGTGGACAGGAAGTCGGTTTGGTAGATCGACTTCTGGGGTTTGCTTTAGCAGCTCCGGAAGTTGTGCGGTGTGAACAACGCGGCGCCGGGGCGCCGTAGAGTGTGAAGTTGAGCGCCGGGACGCTGGAAGGTGATTCCGACGCGCTACTAGAGCTGCTGTCTGATGAACGAGAATGTGAGTTGGTTCTCACTTGCCGAGATGACATTATGCGATGCTACCAGAAAAAAAAACGATTTGTTGATTTAAAAGAATTTGTATCCAGATCATTTCTTGTCTAATTACACAACTGCATGCAGAAATGCTCTGTGAGCACTTAAAATATAACGTACATGGATCGGAGGCCAATTAGCTTCGTTGTATCAACTGCAGTGTTTGTACTGTCAAATGGCAACATAAGTTTTTTTTTAATTCTCGTAGTGGGGGGTTGAGTCCAACTGGGTCCACTCGGCACGACGGCCACTGATTGGCCTATTGTAGCCTGCCCTGGGTGACTATGATGATGGAGAATTTGGTGGAATGAAGATTGGCAGGGGACACCGAAGTACTCGGAGAAAACCCGCCCCAGCGCCACTTTGTCCACCACAAATCCCACTTGACCATACCGGGGATCGAACCCGGGCCGCCGCGGTGGGAAGCCAGGGACTAACCGCTTGACCTATGGCGCGGTCTTACAACTTTACTTTAGTTTACCCTCATAACATAAATATGACTTGCAGACTATTTCAAAAGCAGCTTCATTTGAGATGTCATTCATAATTCAACTGAAGTAACCGATAGAATTGTTAACACTGTCAATCAGCATGAACGACTGAAGAATTGTAATTATACTTAATTCGGAATGCCCACGGCGTGCATGTAAACAAAACACTGACGACAGGCGATAGCGTATTCGCTTCTCATAATTTTACAAGTTGTATAACTACGCCTGTCACCGTACAACCGGTGCTTCTTTCCATCGTTACCGCAGTAGCCACTGCCGGGTAACCTCCTCGTTGTGAACTAATCTTCTAATCTCTCGAAGTAATTGCCTTTAGATTGTTTACGTAAGCTCCGAAGACATTCTGAATGGCGTACAGACAAAACAAAAACAAAAGCAATCTATACCGATCGAGCGACCTCCGCTTGTCGGCGAAGTTAGTGCCAACGTTTGCGGATAGAAGGTGTCACACGGTCAGCGCAACGGATTCCCTCGGCCGTTAATCTCGGTTTTCTAGACCGGAGTCTCTATTTCCTTGAAATAGCTCAATTTTCCTCACGAGGCTGAGTTCACCCCGTTCCAGACCCACTACTTCTCAGAAAATATGGTAGAGCCGGGAATCGAACCAAGGACCCCTAGATCTGTAGGCAGAAACGCTGACCACTAAACCACAGATGCGGTGTTGGAGTAGCAATTTTCAAAATAATAATAATAATAATAAATGTTGTAAACTATATTAAATTTTGAAAATTATTGGCCTGCAAATAATCTGAAAAATGGACTCGTCATTTTCTTTTCATGATTTAATCGTTTCGTCTGATAATTCAAGCTTTAATACCTTGAAATTACCTCGTAACTGTGTTTTGTTTTCATATCAATGCACTAGATTTTAACGAGAGAAATCCAGAGTAAGTTGAATTTCAAAACGATATTTTAAAAGCCAGAAAACTCACCTTTAATTTGTGAATTGTAGTAATGCCAGTTTGAGACAACTTCACACATCCACAACTGCAGCGTGTTTGTTACGCATCAGTGACTGTTGCTAGGGATGATGTTCTCGTGTACTGTTTTGCACCCTCACGTCACAGACAGAGAAGAAATCGATAATTCTGCTTTTATAAACTGACATTAAAAAGGCAGAATTTTAAAATATATTTATTTTGTAAATAGTAATTAAGCGTCTAATTTTAAAATTTTACTAGCATAAATTTATGTCGTATGAAGGAGAACAGAATTTAAATGTACATTAGTGCAACATCTGTCGAGAATTCAATGCAGTTCTTTTCAATTGCTCTATAAGCGTCCGAACTACTAACTTCATTTTTTTTTCTCTCGTATTTCTTTATCGAATGATGCGTCGAGGCCGGCGTTGAACGCCATCTCCCAAGAATAACACGAACATGTATTCTCATTGATTTAGTACTGCACACTTCACTTACCGGTATAGACTATTCCCAGTATTTACAGTATAGACACAATACACTGAAACAGATATCTCAGAAGACTGCTCACTAGTTCGTGACGTAATACACAACTCTTCTTCATGCAACGTGTCAATGCTCAACAATTTAATCGGCTCATAGATGGTGGTAAGGTTGTCAGCCATACGCGACGGCCGCCCTTTGCTCCCAAGAACATTCCAAGAATATTCCTGGTACTCATTTCTGTTAGAGGCTGAGACTACCCCAGGGCCATAGTGCGGCTGGAAGGTTTAAGTCAATTGAGAAAAGTCCAATGACCTCATCGGGATTTCATCCCTTGACCTTCCGGGTTGTAGCATAGTGCCTCAACCAACTACGCTACAGCGTGGAGAAACTGCATAATGAGCTTCGTAATTTGTACTCTTCTCCAAGTATAATTAGAACAATCAAGTCAAGGAGAATGAGATTGGTAGGCCATGTAGCACGAATGGGGGAGAGGGTAAATGCATATAGGATATTGGTGGGAAAACCGGAAGTAAGAAGACCACTGGGAAGACCAAGGCGTAGATGGGTGGATAATATTAAAATGAATCTCAGAGAGATATGATGGTATGGATTGGATTGATCTGGCCCAGGATAGGGAACGCTGGCGGGCTCTTGTGAACATGGTAATGAACTTTCGGGTTCCATAAAATGCTGGGAAGTTCTTGAGTAGCTGCACAATTGGTAGCTTCTCATGAAGGGCTCAGCTCCATGAGTGAGTGAGTGAGTGAGTGAGTGAGTGAGTCAGGATAGCCAGCATCTGGGCCGAGAATCGAATCCACGACCTCCTCAATCCGAAGTGCTAACAACTATTCCCTGTTATTTGGTCGTGCTCTATTAAAAGTTTAATATCGATATTAATACAGAAACGAGAGTTCGAGTTATGCTGGGACATATTCCTAAAACAAAACTGCAAAAGGAAAATTGGGTGGGACGACATACATGAAGTCCGTTTTATTCGTATGTGATGGCTTTCTGATATCTTGGTACATGAAGTGAGTTTTAAATCTAGCGAGCTACATATACGTGGATTACATAATTGTTTCAATGCCTCATATTTAACAAAGCTTCAAGCCGATAGGCGTTAAGGCAATCGAATATGGTGCACTAAAGAGAGCAACAGGAAAACTGGTTCAGTACTTATCGTATGACAGCTGAAACGCAGAACTGAGGACTCTGGCTTTGCTCTAGGGAATTGTTAAGACCGCCCTTCTCCATTTCACAAAATCTGGAAACAGTGTAAACTACAGGCCTGATCAGACCTGAAATACTCCACTTTTGTTCAGCACGTTTCACCAACAAGAAGCCATGCTTAACTGACCGTGGAAGTATACATGTATAGTGAAGTACTTTCTACGTCATGTTTGATAGTTCTAAATCTTGTCACGAGTGCTCATCTCTTGTTCCGGTTATAAAGTGAACTGGTGAAACAACAGGTGCAACTGAGTTGGGGGAAAGTTAGGCACCTGCCTCCTCCAAGATATTCTAAAAAATTTAGAATGTAATAAACGCAGGAAATATGTGAAGATAAGTACCAAAAACGAAAACGTTTTAGCCTGCTTCTCTTATTTTGAAAAAAATAAAATGAGGCTTATGAGATAAAAATTGCTGGCTGTGTATCCCCCTCCCCCTTTTGAATGCCTGAACCTATCTGTATGAATCTTGGTAAGTTTATCATGGCATCTTGATGCACCTCAATAGCGTACTTCATAAATCAGTCTCATTAGTCTGTTTTTGTATCCCTTCTATCGTTGCTAGGCAACAGCTAGGTAAAAACGTTCCCGCTACAGCGTGTAACAAAAGAATAATTGTTAGACACGTCGTTTCATATGCGGTCCGTGCCGTATCAAAGGAGAGTAGGCAATTAGTTCTTCCCTGAACTTCTTGTTAACATTATTCTTCTATCCTGAATAACCTAGGGCAATCAGTGGTAACAAAATTAAAATATTCTAGCTGCACCCACCCCCTTGGAGAAATAAATTGCCGGTGCCTAAAATTATATTATTGACTTCCTCTAAATCAATGAATACTACAAAAATTAGCAAGCTATAATGCATACCTTACGGAATCCTGTGACTGTCATTCTCACAATGGTGAATATGAAGTTAACTGTCTTCTGAGATGTGCCACTGTTTCATCTCGCAGAACAGTACCAATTTTTTGGTGGAACCTCTGAAATTCTGGTGCATTTTTACAGAACAGAAGGCTGTCATATCCCATTTCTATAACATTCCTACAACACTTACTCAAGCCATACTTTTCTCAGGTGTATACATAACAACACAGTGCATCTACATGAATAACACCACACCAATAGTGGGCGACCTTAGTTGTCACTAATATTGAAACATCTATCTCTCCTCTGTCAATCCAAAATAACCGTAGAAAGAAAACATGCAGAAAGCAGAAGGTAGCACAAAGACCCCCACCAGCACTTTGGCACACAATTATGCAGCATTTTCACAACACCTAAAACCTACAAGCTAGTATATGACTAATACAGCACATCTTAGCACGATTACATTTAAGTATCCTTTAGCAGCGATGACCAACTGGCGGCCCGCGGGCCGGATACGGCCCGCGACTTGATTTACTCCGGCCCCCTGCCAAGTCTCAGGTTTATTTTCAAAAATCTTAACTTCACAGCTGTATTGGCATAGAATTCAGTTTTTAATAGGACGTTTCATTAGCTTACAGCATTTTGCAATTGACTGTATATGTTCTTACTGAGTTGGACAGTTCAAACGGTTTTCTAATAACTGTGTTCATGTCATGGAAATTCAAAGTTCCCCAACCCTACTTCTGTAGGGAGATGACA
>NW_019730018.1:58137-79484 GCF_002891405.2 Cryptotermes secundus | reverse complement strand
TGTGCTCATCCCTGCTGAAAGAGGAATTTGTGCTGTTTTATGGTAAGTAATTGCACATTTCAAGGCATTTTATTTTTCTTTCTTAAATTATAATTGCATTTTCCCCCGGCATATATAAAACTAAACATAAGACATGATCTGGCCAGTGTTTCTTTAAGAAAAAATGCTCTGGGGGTAGAAGTGATAGAAGGCAATAAAATCAATTGGTGAAATTTTCATTATCGGCTTAATATTATTGGTGCAACGCAAAATTTAAATACATAGGTTTAAATGCACTGTTTTTATACGGGTTGTGACTGATTCAGTTTGGGGGGCAATACTCCCCGACCACTCTTCTGAAAGAAACACCGTATCTGGCCCCTGATGGTGTTCTATAAACTAAATTTGGCCCTCGAGATGTATTAGGTTGGCCAACGCTGTCCTATAGCATAAACATCCAAAACTGACGAAGGTGCTAAGAACTTTTAACTCGTACAATCTACATATCATGAAACAAATTATATATATTTAAATTTTAAATTGTAACTATTTGTAACAATGCTGTTGGCCTATGCCGATGACGTGAATCTACTGGGTGATAATGTAGATACCATAAAGAAAAACACACAAACTTTAATTGACGCAAGTAAAGAGGTTGGTCTAGAAATAAACACAGAGAAAACTAAGTATATGTTGCTGTCTTGTCACCAAAATGCAGGGCAAATTCATGATATAAAGAGAGGAAACAGATGTTTTGAAAATGTTGCACAGTTCAGATATTTGGGAACAACGATAACAGATCGAAACCTGATTCAGGAGGGAATTAAGAGGAGACTGAACTTGTGTAGTGCTTGCTACCATTCAGTCCAGAACCTTCTGTCTTCTCGTCTGCTGTCCAAAAACATAAAAATCAGACTATACAAAACTACAATTTTTCCTGTAGTTGTGAAACTTGGTCTCTGACATTAAGGGAGGTACAAAGACTGAGGGTGTTTGAGAACAG
Organism: Cryptotermes secundus; assembly: GCF_002891405.2. Taxonomy (NCBI): domain Eukaryota; kingdom Metazoa; phylum Arthropoda; class Insecta; order Blattodea; family Kalotermitidae; genus Cryptotermes; species Cryptotermes secundus. The sequence continues at coordinate 78,502 of NW_019730018.1, read as the reverse complement.
GGTGTTGAGGAGAATATTTGGACCGAAGAGAGATCAAGTGACAGGAGGTTGGAGAAATCTGCACAATGAGGAGGTTCATAACTTGTACTCTTCTCCGAGTATAATTGGAACGATCAAGTCAAGGAGGATGAGGTGGGCAGGGCATGTAGCACGAATGGGGGAGACGAGGAATGCATATAGGATATTGGTAGGCAAGCCAGAAGGAAAGAGACCACTGGGAAGACCAAGGCGTAGGTGGGTGGACAATATTAAATGGATCTTAGAGAGATACGATGTGATGGTATGAACTGGATTGATCTGGCTCAGGATAGGGACCAGCGGAGGGTTCTTGTGAACACGGTAATGAACCTTCGGGTTCAATGAAATGCTGGGAAATTCTTGAGTAGCTGCAGAACTGGCAGTAGTGAGTAAATGTTTACTCAGAACATTGTGCACACTGACATTTTCCTCTGAACATATGCAAGTATTTTGGATTTCGCATTCTCATGATGACTGTGGTGAGAATGGTATTCTGGGTTGTAGCTCAGAGAGTCTGACATTTCGAAGGGACGTGTCATCCACCATCTTCAGGGTCAAAGACTAAGCCAAGAAAGATGAGCAGAAGTAGGCAGCAAGCTGAGATGCAACAATTTTCAACCTAATTCACATGTTCAATAGGTGAACACTAGGTAAACACAAGATTGCCACATGCCAGCTGCTAATCTTACACAGTGCCATAAAGGTGCATACTATGCAAGAATTAAACTGCAGGAAAGTAGACATAACACAATTTCAATTGGCATTAGAAGAATTCCTTTTGTCATGCACCCTATGTTGTGTTAATAAGTTTGTAGACCTTAACATAATTAACAGTAGCTTGTTATATAATTATATATGGAACTGTAATGCTCAATATGGGAGGATTACAAGGAACTTTTTGTTTATCCAAATTGTCATGTGTTTGTTCTGCTATAACATGTTTACTGTGATTCCCACATCCTAAGCAACCAGATCCATGGAATGCATAATGTATTTGTCTTTTGGTGTAACACCTATGACTTAACAGACATACCACAATGATTCACACTCTCACCATGCCTGTAACTGCTAATTTAATAAAGAATTCTCAGCAACACAATTTGTAGGAACAGTTATAATGGTTATAATCTAGCTTCATATAAAATGTTATCTTCCTAGTTTCAAAGGCACATTAGTTCTGGCAGCAAAGGGCAAACAAATGATCTACACTTCCTCCCTGGATTTTTAGAAAAAATGTAAACATTGCAGAACAGACATAAACACACTAAATAATAATAATGAAAATTAAAAGTACTTTTATCTACTCTTATATCATGAACACTCAGGCGTTATCAGTACAATCATTATTAAACAGCTTAAGCATAAGTTTGTAAGCGAATTTTCTAGTAGCTTCCCCCAGGAAGAAATCCTGGCAGCATCCATGTTAGCTATTGGTGTCCAAACAAGAAATGAACATTTCTTTACATAGCAGCCATATTGTTTTACCTTGTATAGAACATTTTACCTTAATAAAATTTGCATATTATTTTCAAATACTTATTACTATACATTACTTTGGAACATATTAACTGATGTTAGTGTTACATTTAACTTAAGAGATTGCTTTACACCACATTATTCATTTCAAAAAATTAAAATTCATACAATCAGAGCAGACTCCAACAGCATAAAATCTCTAACAATCTCACCTGGCTCATGAGTTATGTGTGTGTTTGGGGATGGGGGATGGGCATTGTGATCTCATACACCTACTTTTCTCTTTGAGAAAGGTACAGAGGCTAGAAAGAGTTGTTGGATGAGGTGCCCTCCAAAGCCATGTTTATGTTGACTTGTGCCTAAAATACCAATGTCCATTACCAATCACTGGACTGACAGTCAAACAAACCCAGCTTCTTAATATGGCTCTGTCCAAAGAACTCAGTTTCTTCAAAACTCTTCAACAGAAAGATGTCACCGTGGCAAACAGCAACTAACTCACTCCAGCACATTATTCTGCAGAAGTAACATGTAGGAGGGGGAACCCAAAAGAAACCGAACTTATTTTTTTTTTAAACTTATTTATTCAAATTTTAAGCACAAACCTTCAATCCCCTTCAAAGTACTATCCACTTACACTAATACACATGTCTAGTCTTTTATTCCATTTTTCAAAACATTGTCTAAATTCATCTTTTGAGATGCTTGACAGTGCGTCCGTCATTTTTTCCTTCACCTCAGCAACATCAGCAAAACGCTTTCCTTTCATGTCTCTTTTCATTCGAGGAAACAAAAAAAATTTTGATCATTTCGGGACTCTTCTTTCAAAGCACAACATGTTTCCACGCGACCTTGTTTTTGTTCAGCAGTCAGCAGTCATGGCACGAATTTCGCAGCCACCCTTTTCATTCTCAAATCTTCTGTCAAAATTCGCTGAACTGAACTCCAAGTCACTCCTGACAGCTCCACAATTTCTTCAATGGTCCATCGTCGATCTTTCTGGATGATTTCACGGATTTTTTCAACATTTTCATGTGTTCAGGCCGTGGAAGGACGACCAGAATGAGGTTTGTCATCAATTGACATTTCACCATTTTTGAAACGGGAAAACCACTCAAACACTTGAATTTTCCCCATAGCATCATCCTTGTATGCCGCTTTTAACATTTCAAGAGTTTCTGTTCCACTTTTCATGAGCAAAAGGCAGAATTTCACCGCCGCACGCTGTTCACGAAAATCAGCCATTGCAAAAACGACGATCACACAAAACAGTTGTCACTATAAACTCTGCCGAAACTAGTCCTTACCTTCCAAAGCAATGGTAGTCGGCTTATCGACTCAGGAATGTTAGCTCTATGCGCTCATAGCCGCAAAATGCGGTACTACAAAAGCTCTGCCCACAAAAAAATTAGTTCGGTTTGTTTTGGGTACCCCATCATATTGCTATCTAAATTGTAAGGAAGTAAGAAACTACCAAGTGACTGCATTAAGCATGTAACTTGTTCTATAAAGGGGCCCAATAGCTCTCCACAGTCCAGATTGCATGGTAGATCACATATGCAGATGGTGCTAAGTGGCACAAATTTGGTACCAACCTATAGTAATTATTGTTAAAGTAGGAGCTGAGGTTCTCACAGCTGTGGTTATGAAGGGTACTATCTTCTGGGATATAACGCCATGTAGTCTTTTGAAAGTCAACCTACGTTTCAAAGGAACATAACGCTGCGACTTTCAGGATTGAATAAGTTGAGACAGCAACCAGCGTGAAAGAATGATGAAACTGATGCTTTGGAGGAACATTTTGCATCCATCTTAAGGGTTGAAAAATAAGCTCTGGCAAACTTGCCACCTATTCCATGCTGGTTTCTTGCTTGGCTTATTCTTCAACCCTGATAATGGAGGCAGCACATTCTTCCAAAATGTTGGTTCACTTGCAACAGGCCACATGGTGTTCTATGCCAGAAGATAGTACTCTCGTTGTTTATGTGTTATGCATTAAAAGAATTTAGTAGAAGTAACATGATCTGACCACAACATAACTGAAGTTCCATTATACGGACTGTCTTGATGTGTAAACTGAAAAGATAAGAACTAAAATCGAAGAGAACCAACATTTCATACTTATCCAGATTTACAATGCCCACTGCTGTGGCACTGGCAACCAGATTCAAACTTGGTAGTAATTGAATTATTATATCATAAACAATGGGATGCTGATATTATATTTCAGCATCCCGTTGCGTTGAGGCATTATCCTTATTATTTGAGTACGATATTTTTTTTTAATATTCATTCATTCATCAGTAATCTGTCAGACGACAGGTCCACAGTCTCTTCCAAAACAGTTCCTCCACTTAATGTGATTTTCTGTTTTTGGAAGGAGACTATCCAGGAAAAGTGATAATGTGGTAGTTTTTCCATTTGCTTTCCACATCGCAGTACAACAGCCGTTCAAACCACTCTGGTCACGCCTGTTGCTATACGAACTTGAACCATCTCGAGCATCATTTTCTCTGTGCTTCAAGTCGCTGCTGATGACGCTGCTTCCGGCATCAGTTTTTGGTTTTTGGTGTCTCTCTTCGTCCGATACCTACCCTTTGACCTGTCCAGCAAGGAAGGCCCTGGCAGTAGCTACGCTACCGCTGGTATAGCTCTCAGGATCCTTGGCATACTCAAACCCCCTCACCACGATAAGGTGGAGACACCAACGAAGGGTTTTTTTTTAATATAAGAAATCTAAAATATGTTTCTCACTAAAACTGCCACTTTAATACTTTACGATGTTGTTAAAACCATAAAATGTCTGTAATTTTACATGTTTCTTCTCACTTTACAACATGTTTTGGCCGCACATGGGCCATTTGTTTTTTGATAAAAAAATCCTACAAAAAATGGATACAACATAAATCTAATTACGAAACCAATACCACATAAACAAAATATACAGGAAAATCCAAACCATAAAAAAACAAAATGGGCCATTTTTACATATTGCGGAAAAGAAGTAAAACAAATATCTAAGTTATTCAAAATCACAAAACTTAGAATAGCTTTTCGTACAAAAAGCACAATCGGCAACATACTGAAACAACATACAGAGTTCGAAAAATATAACAATAGTGGCATATATCAGATGAAATGCTTGGAAATACAATGGTCAAACAGGAAGGACATTTAATTTAAGATATAAGGAACTGAAGCCATTAGAAATAATCGTAGCAAATGCAGATATTCAAACCATATATTGAATATGGGACACTCATGTGGCAAAATAATGGACACTATGAACATCATAAGGATTGGAAGGAAAAGCAGACATTTAAACACACTAGAGATATATATCATATTTATAAAGTATACAAGAACAATTTACATATGAACGAGGTACACATCAAGACACATAATCCAACATTGCAAACAGTGCATAAACTATGTGATAGGTAGCACTAGATATGCTACGTAGGAAGATATATAAGCAGGAACAACCACACTATGTTTAGCATACAGGAAGAGCGCACTACAGATACATATAGGGGAGAAACATGACACGTAAAAATGTAAGTACACAGTATTGTAATATCTGATATATGAGGACAGTAGAAGATATTTATACTAATCATACTAATATTACGCATTGCAGTATGATGGCCACAAAAGAGTACAATGACAGCGTTCTAGTCAGGAGATAAAAACTAAACAATGACGACAGACAAGCGAACAGTGTAGTGGTCTCCCCGTAAAACAAAAGGAAAATTGCCTGATGATGGCCCCTGGCGGCCGAAACGTGTTGCAAAGTGAGAAGAAACATATGTAAAATTAGAGACATTTTAATAATTTGATGATCACTTTTAGTGTCTTAATGACATTTTATGATTTTAACATCATAAAGTATTAAAGTGGCACTTTTAGTGAGAAACATATTTTAGATGTCCTTTATATTTTAAAAAAATATAATTGCATTACTGATGGGTGGATAATGGGATGCTAAGCCTCATGAACCAATGGATGCACTGCTACAGTGTCATATGTCACAAAGATGATAAAAGTTAAATATAATGGGCATGTCTGGCTTATGGTACAACACAAATAAAACAAGAATTCATTACAATTCATTTTAATCAACACCAGGAATGATTCTTGTTTCAGAGACTTCCAATTTACAGTTGACTTCGTTAAAGAAGTCTACCAAAAAGAATCCATAATAAATAAATAAATCATGGTTTAGAAAACAAGATGTAACAGATAATTCAGTTTTTATTTTATTATGCGTCCTTGTATTAAATATAAATATTACAAGTCTAAAACTTGTAAAATTACCCTAAATTTCTACAATTTTAACCATGACCACTGATAGATCTGGTGCTGCTAAACCACGTCCAGTGAAGAGACAATGGCTACAAATGTATCAGCTAGGAGCTAAATTAAATTTTACTTCACTATACATCTTAACACAAGCATCAATGGTCAAAAGACAGTTCCTCTCTTCCATTTACATACATTCATTGCTGACACATTAATCTTATCACCAATAAGCTTTAATTCATGGCTAAACTTTAATCTCATTTTATTATTCATGTTGCTCTGTCATAACTGTATGCTAGAAAGCGCCACATAAACTACTACACTTCAGTGTTGCCCACTCAAATTAATAATTTGCACTAGATAATGAAATTCAAAATACAAGGGTGGTTGAAGGTTCTCCTGAAGATATGGGCACCAGAAAAATAAATATCTTTTATGGGCAGTTGGTGACAAAAGACCTTTCCACTGCAGGACAATGCTCCCCCACACAGAGCATATAACAAGAATCTCTTGAAAAGGTGTAAAAGGTTGGCAATTCTGGTATTCAAATTCTTTCTGCAAAAAAAAAAAATGAAGCCCGGGTCAACCTTGAACCAACCTCACATGCTAAAATTTTTCTAATTCAACAAGGACTAGATCTTTTGTTCCCTTTCTTTGCCCTCTATCAGATCCATATCACACACTTAATTTTGTTATAGAAGTGTTACTTCTCCCAAATTTTAACAAATAACGTTTGCATGGAAACACAGCTTAGGCTGGGGCCACACAAGCATATGAAGTACGTCCGTTACAATGAACGTACTTTATGACGGATGTTGCTGAGGACACCACACAGTTGCAGAAGGTGGTGCATAGTTTTTTGTCTGCAATGAAGCCAGAAGAAAGCATAGCGTTTGCCTCTCGTCTTTATTTCTACAACGGACGCATTTTGTGCGCTTGTGTGGCCCCAGCCTTAGGGTATCTTTATATAACAAGACCATCTTCAATTCTGCTAATCCATATAAAGCACATTTGTTGCTCGGTGACAATTTTTAAAAATTGATGTGCCTGTTATGGCTTTAAAGTAACTGGCCCTGTAGTTGTATGCATAAGAGATGTTACTTAAGACACAGGGCTCCTACATCACACCATTCCATTTTGAGAACTGATGATGCACCATTACTGATTGTCATCAGTGAGTTTCAAGGAAGTATCTCTTTTGAAACTATCCGATGCACAATGATGACTCCAAATCACCCCTTGCCTACATTAGCACATACTTTAAGTATACCTGATGTATTTATGAAATACAATTTTTGGAGAAATAACACAAACACAAAACTCTCTCACTAAATACATACACACTGAACTTTACACAAGTAACCTGCTAACATGTTTACTTTTATGCTTAATTTCTTTTTTAAAATACCTCCAGGATTTAAGCAATAAGAAACAAAGTGGGGGTAAAGCCTGGAGTGTGGTTTTTTGAGTTATAACACAGTTCAGTTTCATAAACAGTTACACATGTTACTCCATCTACTCTGAACATAGAGAAATCTCATTCTTCCGAAACACTAGTAATTGCTTATCATAACACTATACCATGTCATAGTCCAAAAGACTATCCCTATAGTTTTACCTGTCAAAACTTCAATCTCTTAAAGTAACATTTCAGAAGTCATTAAATACAGGTTTAATTGGGTTAACAAAAGCACACAAGTAAAGACTGTGATTATTTATTACTCAGTAGATGCTGTATCACTGGAGCTACCAAAACATAACAAAACATGATAAAATTTAAGTTACTGTGTGGAATGACTCACAAATATCACTAAACTCTCCTATTAGATAGCATTAACAGAGTTTCTTTAAACATGGGTAAAATTAATGTCAGGATGGTGATGGTGGTGGTGTTAGTGGGGGTAGTAGTAGTAGTAATGGTGTTGGTGTCCTTGCTGTCCAAAGTGCAGTCATCAAACCCAACACTACAATACCAGGAATAAGAATTTGTCACATCATAAATACAAAACCTCATAAAAGACACTGAGAACACTCACAAAGCAAGGAATAATATCTAGAAGCCTGTGCATTTGCGTATGCTTGCTTGCACTCAAAGAAGAAGCAGGCTTCAGAGAAAACAAAATAACATAGTACTTTCACTGTTGTTCATCTGTGAGGGAAATGAATGGTGACAAGACAGACAAATAGAAGAGATAAGGGAGAAATGAGGGGAAGAAGGTATAAATGTGATAAATGGAAAAAAGGAGTCATGCATGAAGGCATGAAAAAATAATTTTTCCTGAGATGAATCCTGCATGTGACCAGAATACCCTATGATTCCTTTATGGAACATTCCAATATAGCCAGATTAACACCCAAACAGTACCAAGAAATATGTCACGGCCACTTTTTTCGGCATCCTTCCTAAATTAAAATAATATTACAAAGAGTCCTATCTCCTGAGATATAACGCCATGAAGTCCATTGAAACTCAAATGACATTTCAGAGGAACACATCACCACCTTCAGGATTGAAGAATAACACATGCATGAAACAAACATGAAGCAGCTAGCACACAAACTTTCATGGACAGTCAGTCACTTGGTGCACTCATTCCAGACACACGTGGACAACATTTCTTGTGCGGCACATTTCATGCCTCTCCAAACTGTTCATACAAGCATATATCAGTAATGGTTTTGATGGTGGAACTCTGTAATACACTCTTATAAAATTTCTTTGGAACTCTGTACCCAATTCCTTTTTAGTCAACTGCTCCATGCAGCATAAAGGTGAGTGACACCAAGACGATCCACACTGAGCAGTGCATGCACACTAAGATGCACTGACATCTGCCAGTTACTATGTGAAACTTTATAACTCTCCCATCATAGATGGTGCATAAATAGTATGTGTATCTCACTTCTAACCATTTTTATTTGAGACTGACGTTGTAAAAACAATTTGACTTCATCCTTTCATCCTGTATGTCTGTGCATGTACAAACAAAACTATGCTAATGATGTTCACATTTTTTATAGTTTTATTCAATACATTCTTATGTACTGGTGCAGGGGGAATAATTTTATACACAAATTTTTTAAAGTTTATGCTGTACACAATATATCTCACATAAAAGCAGGCCTGATCAGAAATAATTGATTCACTAATCATATTGTTAGCTTGCCTATTGTAATTCTGACTAAAGCACTAATCCTTTATGTGGAGCACTGGACATTTCTCAAATGACTGCTCAGTATCAGATGAAGACATAAAACTTGGCTCAATGCTGTCTTATTGACAAATGAAAGACATCATTTCCCCAACACCATTATATGACATACTCTTCTGTGTAACATCAACTTTCATTTAAATCTTTCTTCATGAACAATTATATTCAATTCTAGCAGCACAATTCACTGTAACACAATAATACAAAACATCTTCATTTTGAGTATTTTATTCCCTCCTAAGCAAATACTTCATTAATTTCCATTTAAGTTAATCCACGATACTTGAACATGAAAAAAAACTGTTAAATGACAGTGGTCTTAAGTGTCAACATTAACTCTGGGGCCCACTCAGCCTCTTATCCAATGGATATCAGGATTCCTTTCCCCAGGAGTAAAGTAGCAGAAGTCTGAAGATAACTACTCACCTCTGCCTAATGCCGAGGTTAAGTACACTTGGAGGTGTACATCCAATCCCCCATGTGTGTTTACAGTACAGTGAACAAGGACAACTTGATTAGCAGTCTCAATATCCAGTCCACTCTTCTTCTATCACATTTTATTTTGTTTTTGGTTGGTTTCAAACATTTGAAAACAAGACACCCATTAAATTCTCCATAATCATTATCACTAGTACAGGTACAATAGGACATATGGATGCCGACGTACCGAGGGGACCTAATATGGATTCCACCTCACACAATATGAAATCTTAACTACTGTAAACAATTTTAAGTATTGTAACTTTATTCTCTTACTGTAGTCAGCCAATGTACAGTAACTGACTTGTCCTACATCATGTAAAATGATCTATAGAGACGAAATAAATAAATAACACAACAGGAAGGAAGGCAACTCATCACCTAGAACATGTATAAGCACTGAGGGGACTATATATTAACAACCTAAGCAATGATATAGAAGAAAGCAGTTTCCTCGTACATAATTTTTAACACCTGATCAAAACATGTACTGCTGCATGTGAAACTGTGGAACTAACCGATACTAAGTGAAAAGTGCAACAGGATGCTACAATATAATAAGAATTTTTCCTCATTTTCCCTTAATATGACTGTGAAGATTAATCACCTGAAGTTAAAATTAATGTTACATCAGCTAGCTCTGAAATAGGACTAAACAAAGTGACACAAGAACACTGACAAGATGATGTTGAGGTAATATCTAGCCTTTTATTCATGAGCTGCTCAGTTCAAACCTCGACCAGGTCACTGGCTATTCTGTGAAAGGATTTTCAGTGATTTTCCTCAGTCATTCCATACAAATTCCAGGATAATACCTTATTTGGATCATGACTGCTTCCTATCAAATCGTTTCAAGTATATCAGTCATCAACTATTCAATTATCCAATGCTACAGTCTCGATACTAAAAACATCATTAACCCCCACCCCCAACAGAAACTGCCTCTTAAGTCTGCACTATATGTCCTCTTTTCAGCAAGTACTAGGAATGAAATTATTGGTTTGAACCAGCATCTTAATGCAATTTTTGTTTCTTGAATGCTTCTGAACACCATGGAATTTATTATCATCACTCTCGGTGGCTCTGAAGCTCCAGTGATAGGAGTGAATGAATTAAATACTGCCATCAGTAAAGTATTAACTACTAGGTGTGTTACATGCAACACATTTTCACAGCTCTGTCTTCTACAACACAATACTCTATACATGCTCTGGCCTGCTACCTGCTGGCCCACCTCCAGAGACCTTTCCCCTCTCCTCTCTACTGATTTTCCATTTAGCCCCACTTCTCCCTTCTCTTCCTGCTCTTATACAGCTGGGTTGACTCGACTCGACATTAGTCTGTTAGCACCTGCTTTCACTGGTTCCTTGGTCGCGGATTTTCTTCTTTCTTCTTCTACCCTGAAGATGAACGCGATATGTTCCTCTGAAACGTGGTTAACACAATACCTACATGGCGCCAAATCTCAGAAGACTACTTTATTCATAGCCACCACCATGAAAACCTCAAATCTTAATAAATATCAGAGTTAAACTTTATGTGATACAGAACACCTACAAAAGTTAGTGCATTTAATTGTGTTGGCAAATTTTATGCCAACATTCTAAATTTAAAAGTATAGTTTTTATAACTCGGGTAATGCTTGCTACAATTCAGTCCAGAACCTTTCGTCTTCTCGTCTGCTGTCCAAAAACATAAAAATTAGAATATAGAGAACTACAATTTTGCATGTGGTTCTGTATGGGTGTGAAACTTGGTCTCTGACATTAAGGGAGGAACATAAGACTGAAGGTGTTTGAGAACAGGGTGTTGAGGAGAATATTTGGATCGAAGAGAGATGAAGAGACAGAAGGTTGGAGAAAACTGCATAATGAGCATCATAACTTGTACTCTTCTCCAAGTATAATTAGAATGATCAAGTCAAGGAGGATGAGGTGGTCAGGGCATGTAGCACGAATGGGTGAAAAGAGGAATGCATATAGGGTACTGGTGGTAAAGCCAGAAGGAAAGAGACCACTGGGAAGACCAAGGCATAGATGGGTGAACAATATTAAAATGGATCTTAAGAGAGATAGGATGGGATGGTATGAACTGGATTGATTGGGCTCAGGACAGGGGCCAGTGGAGGGCTCTTGTGAACACGGTAATGAACCTTCTGGCTCCATAAGTAAGTAGTTAGTTAGTTATTTGGAGAGGGTGGGTTTCCCCATTCACTTAAGACTTGTATTGGTCCATTGTGCTTCCCTCTATGATTTCTACCAGTCTCTATATCCTACCGGTATTGGTACTTACCATCAGTCCCGCCCAGCCAGCGAGACCGGCTCTACTGGCTGAGAGGTATCTATAATGCTTCCCCCATCTACCAGTGGTATTAGAGACTGCTGTTGGGCGGCAAACGTCCTCAATTTGGCTGTGACCTCCTTTGGAGATATGAGGTTCTTTTACGTGCCGTAAGGCTTAAAGTCCCTCCCAGAGGGCTTGTTCCCTGAATTTTTCCGCCCTTAAAAATTCGACGACCTCCGCCGGGTATTTGAACCCGCGTACTACGAGTCATAAGGTGGGAACGTTACCTCTAGATTACGGAGGCCGCTTCCATAAGTAAGTAAGTAAGTAATAGTTTTTATAAATAATCAAAAGTGTTGTGGCCTGAAGGCCGACTCCCGGTAATGTTAAAAGAGTAGTTAACTTTTTGTATTTTAGGGGAAAATATTGGTTAGGATAGAATTAGTTTTTTGAAATACTTGTAAGATGTACGAAAGCGGATGTAGGAAGGGTTAAGGAACTTCAAGGAATTTCTGCATATGGACTTAGACGGACATTGGCTTGCCACGTGGGAATGTCCAGTCAGCAGAATGATGTTGAATGTATATTGAACTGCTAACAACAGAATTTACACTTGTGTGATGGGGGGACGTTTGCAGGTAAAAGTGTTAGCCAAATGGTCTAGCTGTGGAAGGGGGTGTGTGTCCCCTTAGGATCCCAGCCAACGAGATCACCCACCTTGGGATAAGACGTCATTGGAGGCGGAACTGCACTCCCCGGGAAAATAATGAGTTAGCCTGAATTAAGGTATATAACCCGGAGAGCAAATTATTATGTGGATTATTCTAACAGTAATTTTAGCCAATTGCGGCCGAAGGCCATGTCAGAATGGGCACCGACTAGACACCAGGGAACGCCATCCGTCTGCAGACTCAACAAGTAAGTGGAAACTACTCTTATCGCCATGATTAATAATTGTGATATTATTAAAGTGTAACCCCTCCAATGGGACTTGAGTTAGGAACGTTATAACAAGTGTACAGGGCGTAAGAGTGATGCAACGGAGTGATGCAGAGGTAGACAGGTGTAATGTAGAGACTGCAGAGGGTGTGTCTAGCGGCAGGGATGTGTAGAGATATATATATAGTGGTTGAGTAGGACAGGAGAAAGAGGAGACTAGCGACCCGCAATTGGGTGACAGGAGAAAGATGAGGTCCAAGAATCGTCTAAGAAAGTGTAATGTGTAACCCGACACCAGTCGGCTCTTTGTGATATTGCCAAAATGTATATAACTGTATATTGCTTGTTTATACTAATATAGGGTAGCATAGGGTGAGGATATGGGTTTCTGTTGTGATTTCCTCCCTTACCACATTTCGCACCTGCGCCCTGCAGCCAAGCCCGGTGAACAGTGTGCCCCTAGCCAATGAAGCAACTATAGAGGAAGCAATTCAGTCGTTTCCTTAGCCCTACCCCTGTGACTGCAGTACAGAAGGTGACAGCGGGGATACCTCCACGCCCCCATGTCACCACGGAATAACAGGTGGCATATCAGTGGTGGCAGCGGTGGGATCTTTGAACCCAACTCCAAGGGGGAGATGAGGTGTTAGAATCAGTGTCAAGTAAGGCTAGGTAAAGCAAACTTGCAGTAAAAAATTAACTTAAGTATAACAGGGGACGATAGTATACAGGAACATGGAGGCCAGAATAGCTGAACTAGAAGGACGGCTAAGGGAACTGACGCTAGGGGTCAAGACGAAGGACTTGTCATTAGCAACAAGCATAAGAGAATGGACTGGCAGGCAAAGGAAGAACCAGTATCAGAGTTTCTAGCGCAAATAGAACAGTGTGCTCGGGTGAGCAACTGGACTGAAAATGACAAAGTGGATATATTGAAAGCAAAATTAACAGGAGAGGCCCTGCAATTCGTAAACGGCAGAGGCCAGCTAAAAGACGAGAGAGTACGCTACGAGGCGTTAAAAGCGGCTCTCGTGGATCATTTCAGCGAAAAGCTACCGGCGAGATATCACTATAACCTGCTTCATGAGGCCACTCAAAGCAAAGACGAATCGCCCATTCAGTTTTTAGACAGGTGTCGGGCACTGAGCGCAAAGACCATAAGACAGAGCGCGGACCCGACGGAACAAAGCAGAAGCGGACTTCAGACTGTTAACCAGCTTTATTTATGGCATGAAGGGAGAGGCTGGACGCGAACTAAGGATCCGCAGCCCAGAAACCTTAGACGAGGCACTGAACATTGAAATGAAGGTCCAAGGGACGAAATACGAATTCATCATCGATACAGGAGCGGACGTGAGTTTAGTTCAACCCTACGTGGGGGATGCGCCCACGCAGGAAATTGGAGACGCGGTTAGGGGTATAACCGGAGAATTAGAAATTGAAGGTTCCAGGAAATTAGAATTTTTGATAGGGGACAGAAGCTACGCCCACGAGTTTGTAGTAGCACCCTTCGCGATTAAGAAGGACGGGATTGTAGGACTTGATTTGCTGAGTGTTGAGAGCCTACATCGACGTAGCCGCCGGGGAAATAACCCTGGACGGCCAGAAAAACAGACTGGCAAATCACCCGTTAGGTGGGAAGAAGGAGAACGTACGACAGTTGACGGTATGTCGGACGGAGCTGCAACCTCCGACAAATACAGAGGAAAGGCCACAGATCGCTCCAAGGACGACCACAGAGCCGAGAAGACCGGCAGTGGAAGCGATAAAGGAGGCCGCAGCCAAACCCACCAGTACAGAATTGCCGATTGAGGACGAACAGGTGGAGGAACCCCACCAATGGCATGCAGTGTTGCCGCAAACGATACATCTTGAGTCTCGAACGCTCTTGATTACGAGGGCTAAGATCACAGATCTAGAACGAAAATCCGCCCCGAAAGCATCCGTTAAGGGATTGGTTCATGCAGAACCCGTAGAAATACCACTTAGAGGGATTTATGTAGCCCGTACAGTTTCGAATAGTTTTAAGTTCGAACTTAGTCGACAGCGAGCAACTCAAGACGCGTAAACAGGTTGAAGAACTCGCTGACAAAGACAAGAGTCAAATTCCGAACGAGACAGTTTACTGTACTGCCCAGCTGATCAACACGAGCGGAGAGTGGATCACATTACAGGCAGAAACGAAAGTCGCTGACGCTTATGACGTCAAGGCAGTTGAGCTCAGATATGACGTCACGGGGAGTGACGTGAACAACGGCCTGAATTTATTAAGGGCGGATCGATACCCGCGACAACTAGACCCCAAAGTGAGGGAACATAATGCAAGGGTACCAAGGTTGCTGGAAGAAAAATTGAACCACCTGACAGAGGACGAAAGGCGAGTTGTAATACCAGCTCTGCTAGAATACCAGGACTTGTTTAAAAAGACGGAGGACGGAATAATTCGGCGCACAGACCTAGGGTACCACGATATTGATACAGGCGATGCCAGGCCTGTGAAACGAAATCCTTATAGGATCCCGTACGCGTTGCGAGACGAGTTACGAAATCAGGTAGAGGAGATGGAGAAAAAAGGAGTTTTGACCAAGGCCGCCACAGAATGGGCCGCGCCAGTGATTCTTATTAGGAAAAAGAGCACAGATGGGACGGTTAAGTACCGTTTTTGTGCCGATTTTAGGGGTTTAAATGCTGTAACTAAGATGCCAGTGTTTTGTATGCCCCTAGTCCAAGAGAACCTAGATAGGTTAAACGGAAATCAGTATTTTTCGTTTGTAGACCTCAAGGACGCCTATTATCACATAGGGATTAGGCCAGAGGACAAACACAAGACAGGAATTACGACACCCTTCGGGACCTATCAGTACGAAAGATTAGCTTTTGGTTTAGCGGGTTCCCCGTATACGTTTACCAGAGTGATGGATGAGGTACTGTTAGGGTTAGGAAATGTGACGTGTTTGGTATTTATGGATGATGTGTTGGTTTTTGGACGCACATTAAAGGAGCACACGGAACGCTTACGAGAAGTTTTTGGAAGGTTACGTTCCGCTAAATTGACCCTAAATTTGGAAAAATGTCACTTTGCAAAAGATAGAGTAGAATATTTGGGCCATTGTGTAACTAGAGAAGGGGTTAGTCCCAGTGCGGATAAGGTGAGGGCTATTCGAGACTACCCTAGACCCCGCACAGTGACAGACGTGCGATTTTTCCTAGGGTTAAGCGGGTATTACAGGCAATACATTCCCAATTATGCGGACATAAGTCGACCCCTCGCGTTATTGACCAAAAAGGACCAAGCGTTCAGTCGCTTGAAATCCGAGATCAGTTCGGATACAGTACTCGCTTACCCGAGTATGGACCCCATCCACGAGTTTAGGCTACACACAGACGCGAGTGACCATGGAATTTCGGCAGTCTTAGCCCAAGTGCAAGAAGGAGAGAAACGCCCAGTTAGTTATGCCAGCAGACAGTTGACCCCGGCTGAAAAGTGACTATCAGTCACCGAAAAAGAACTTTTAGCGGTAGTGTACGGAACCAAACAGTTCAGATGCTACCTGTATGGTCGCAAGTTCACGCTTGTGACCGACCACCGAGCGTTGTGTTGGTTGTTAAAATTGAAGGATCCGAGCGCCAAACTCACGAGATGGGCCCTTCGCCTGTCGGAATTCGAGTACACGGTGTTACACCGACCAGGCAAATATCACTGTGTACCGGACGCTCTATCTCGCCACATCGCGACCCTCACGCTGGAAGGGCAGGTGACGAGACCGGAAGTGAAGGCTGAACAAGAGGTGGATGTCTTTTGCAGGAAGGTTAAGGAGGGCCTAAGCCAGCGGCAAGATTATATGGTCGATGCAGACGGCCTGTTATACCGGAAGGACCGGGAAGAAGTGCCGCGGCTAGTGATCCCAGAGACATTAGTGGGTAGGCTCATACGAGACCACCACGATGCCAAGCATGAAGCCCACGCTGGAGTCAAAAGGACACAGCAATGGATGCGACTGAAATATTACTGGCCCAACCTCCACCGAGACATCGAGGATTACGTGTTAAGTTGCGACCAGTGCGCCCGTTTGAAGGCAGGCCGGGGAACCACAGCGCCCATGGGCTACCTGCCCGAGGCCAGAGGACCAGGGGAGGTCGCATCGATCGATATCACCGGACCCTACGCCACTTCAACGAGAGGGAACAGATATCTACTGACGTACATAGATCATTTCACGAAGTGGGCAGAGGCAGTGCCCCTTCCTGACCAGGAAGCCACAACAGTAGCTAACGCCCTGGTGATGCAGATTTTCACGCGCCATGGAGTCTGCGAAAAACTCCTGAGCGACCGAGGACGGAACTTCACGTCAGAGCTGTTCCGGGAGATCTGTCGGCTCCTAGGAGTAGACAAAATATTTACGAGTCCATATAGACCCCAAAGTAACCGGCCAGGTGGAGAGGTTTCACCGTACCCTCCACGCGGGCCTGGCTATGTACGCGGACCCCAGTGGGACGAACTGGGACAACCACCTTAATTTGGTGTTATGGGCGTACCGATCACAGCCCCACGGCAGCACAGGGTACTCACCCTACCGTCTGACACACGGGACGGAGATGAGAGGTCCAGAGGACCGTGAGCTGGAAGCTTACGAAAGGAAGTACAGAAATGAGGCAAGCGCGAGAGGGCGCGTGGCGAGATTGGCCGGAGAACTGAGACGAGCTCACAGGACGGCTAGGAGAAAGCTGAGCCAGGTACGAAGGGACCAGCATGCTCGCCACGATAAGCGCGCAAGGAGGGTGGAATACCACCCGGGTCAGCTGGTGTACCGCAAACAGATGGTCCGAGGACGGAAATTGGACCCAAAAAGGATAGGACCGTATAGAGTGATGCGGAAGGTCTCTGACCTAATTTACAGAATCCAGATAGGAAAGAGGGAGACAAACCTCCATGTCGAACAGTTGAAATTGTGCAGAGCATCAAGGGAAGAGCCCCGCGAAAGACGAAGACAGCACAAGCGCAGAATGAGAGAACAAGAACCACGGTTTGAAGAACATATGGAAACAGAATCTGACACAGCGTCCGAAGCAGGCAGCGAACAGTCGCTAGCCTCATACGCTCCGTGCGAGAGGCCAAGCGTGAATGAAGAAAACCACGGCGTCAGCAATTCTGACGACCAAGGCCAAGCAGCGGCCGGAAGAGAGAGAGAGCAAGCGATAGAATGAGACAGCTCTAGTGAGGCGAGTGGATACAACTCACCGGCACAGACTAGCGCAGAGACGAGCGAGTTACGGGAAAACCGGCATACGTACGAACTACGCCCTAGGATACGGCGTAACTATAGAGAGTAAAGACGACCGGAGGCAGACGCTCGCGAAAAAGTAGCAGAAATGGCGTACAAAACTAACAGGGTTAGTTTTAAGATAGACAGGGTAACATCGCAAGGGATGGCTGCACGTTTGTTACCAAAGCACAAGTTATTTGCGAATTTTTGCGCGACCATTGATTTTTTTAGGGCCAGACGGTAACAAGGGACCGAAACCGGGAAGTAGGCATTGTGATGCATCCCGGAGATTGCTAATTGGCTACGGGTGAAGCAATTCGCCTGATTATAGGGTTTACGACCCAGAACCCTTACCCACGTTGAGCCGAGTGTAGGCAAACTTACAGAGTGTATTGAAGACGGGACGGTACGATTGGCATAAGGGTAACGCCCACAGCCGAAAATGGGACGCAACTGTTCAAGCAGTTCCATTTTGTTTTGTATCGGTCAGGATTACACCCTGTGCACTTGAGAAATGTTATGAGAGGGTAACCAGATAATTAGGACCCACTTTTTTTTTGGAATGCATGACTATATGTAGTAGTGAAGCCTACACTAGCAGAAGCAGATGTGTGAGCAATCCGGAGGCCCTATGAGCATTCCGGGCAAAGAGGCCCGAGAGTTATCCGCAAAGCGGGAAGTTGCGACCAGTTCGTCGGACAGCGACGCTCCCAGCGAGTCGGCAGCTGAGCCCGAGGCAACGGGAATAGTCCAGAGAGAGAGCCGCGCCGCAGTTCCGGACCCCCTTGCTCTCAGAGGAGGTCACGTATGGAACAACACTAGGCACTCCGAGATGACCCAGGGGACGGACTCATTTTCGTCACCGCCCCCACAACAATGTCCCAGCTACAGCAGCAGCTGAGACCAGGCCCGGACGAGGAAACGAGTTTGGAGAGGAGCCGTCGCCGATTCCAGAGATGGCAGTCTACCAATCTGTCTGTGGAGGCACAGACTGGTCATCTTCGCCTTCCGAGCGAGCTACCCAAGGGGAACAGCCAGACACAGGAAGGACGAGCCAAGAGAGAGAGACCAACGGAGATGGCAGCTGAAGGGGATCAGCAGGCCAGAGACTTTCGAGTTCGATCCGAGACTACAGTGTTCCGTGATGAACCCAGACTAAGTGATGAGCAGACAGAGTGAACAGATGTGGAGAAGCCATATCAAACATTAAAGATTTTTTTTGTAACAAGTGTATAATTACAACATTGATGTTATAATGTTAGAGACTACAGAGAGACATATATAGAAAACTAGTGTAATATTCCCAGTTAAAGGGAATAGCTCACGTTTTGTGTGGGGGATGTTGTGGCCTGAAGGCCGACTCCAGGTAATGTTAAAAGAGTAGTTAACTTTTTTGTATTTTAGGGGAAAATATTGGTTAGGATAGAATTAGTTTTTTGAAATGCTTGTAAGATGTACGAAAGCGGATGTAGGAAGGGTTAAGGAACTTCAAGGAATTTCTGCATATGGACTTAGACGGACATTGGCTTGCCACGCGGGAATGTCCAGTCAGCAGAATGATGTTGAATGTATATCGAACTGCTAACTACAGAATTTACACTTGTGTGATGGGGGGGACGTTTACAGGTAAAAGTGTTAGCCAAATGGTCTAGCAGTAGAAGAGGGTGTGATCCCTTAGGATACCAGCCAACGAGATCACCCACCTTGGGACAAGACGTCATTGGAGGCGGAACTGCACCCCCCAGGGAAAATAATGAGTTAGCCTGAATAAAGGTATATAACCCAGAGAGCAAATTATTATGGGGATTATTCTAACGGTAATTTTGGCCAATTGCATCCGAAGGCCATGTCAGAATGGGCACCGACTAGACACCAGGCAACGCCATCCGTCTGCAGACTCAACAAGTGGAAACTACTCTTATCGCCATGCTTAATAATTGTGATATTATTAAAGTGTAACCCCTCCAATGGGACTTGAGTTAGGAACGTTACAAGTGTACAGGGCGTAAGAGTGTTCTAACGGAGTGATGCAGGGGTAGACAGGTGTAATATAGAGACTGCAGAGGGTGTGTCTAGCGGCAGGGATGTGTAGAGAGATATATATACCGTATTTACGCATGTATAGGCCGCAGCACAATTTTCAGACAGAAATTATAGAAAAAATAATTATCTTGGAATATTATTTCAGGAGTAGAAATTATTCCGAAATTTGGCAACGTTTAACATTCCTAAGTTCGCAACTAGCGAAAATAACGGTACCGCTTGGAACAAAGGCATTGCGGGGGAGAGTTATAACCTTTTCGCCTTTACTTGACTTGCCTGGTTAGTTCTGAGTGAAACATGGGTCGAGTAAGAGCAGGTTATACGTCTAAATTTAAACTTCAAGTGGTG
>NW_019730018.1:34433-57500 GCF_002891405.2 Cryptotermes secundus | reverse complement strand
TGTTACAACCACTTGACGTGTCAATAAACCGTCCTTTCAAGTCTCATTTGCGGCGCTTTTACCGGGACTGGAGATGCGGTTCCACGGAGATGACGCCGACTGGACGATTGAAGAAACCTTCATTAAGTCAAATGTGTGAGTGGATTGTGGCTGCATGGAACACCATACCAGAAGAAATGGTTTCCAAAAGTTTTAAAGTCACATCCATTTCCAACGCAATGGACGGGACTGAAGATGACGCTGTATGGCTGACATCACCTGACAGCGAAACTTCGAGCGAGAGCGACATCGACAGTAACGAGTCAAGTGATGAACAGTAATATGGTTCAATTACCGTGGACCAACTTCAGAAAGTGTCGCATAATTTATTCATGCGATGCGAAGCATGTTTGCGAGCAGACGGGGGTCACTTTCAGCACCTGTTATAAAGCACGGTAAGTTTGTGTTATCTTTTTACAGTATTCTTATAAAGGTGTGCATGTACAGAAACTGATGTAAGGGTATCAGCGACAAGACTGCACTCTCGCTAGCGGGGAGGGGCACAGTAGTCGCGGAGAAACGTTCCATCCGCTCTACGCTGCTGCCCCGTTTTCCTCATCTTTGAACATCCTGTATTACTAATTATGAATATATATTTTTTTAAATGAAGTGTGATTTCGAATATTTCGAATATAAGCCGCACCCCAGTTTTCCTCTTGAATTTTTGGCAAAAAATTTGCGGCCTATACATGCGTAAATACGGTACAGTGGTTGAGGACAGGAGAAAGAGGAGACTAGCGACCCGCAACTGGGTGACAAGAGAGAGAAAGATGAGGTCCAAGAATCGTCTAAGAAAGTGTAATGTGTAACCCGACACCAGTCGGCTCTTTGCGATATTGCCAAACTGTATATTGCTTGTTTATACTAATATAGGGTAGCATAGGGTGAGGATGTGGGTTTCTGTTGTGATTTCCTCCCTTACCACATTTCGCACCTGCGCCCTGCAGCCAAGCCCGGTGAACAGTGTGCCCCTAGCCAATGAAGCAACTATAGAGGAAGCAATTCAGTCGTTTCCTTAGCCCTACCCCTGTGACTGCAGTACAGGTGGTGACAGCGGGGATACCTCCACGCCCCCATGTCACCACGGAATAACATGTGGCATAACAAAAAGGAATTTGCATATTATATTTTAATCATAGAAATAAGTTTAGCAAGAATACTTTCTTGTCTTTCTATAAAGTAATTAAAACATTACAAATATATAAGCAGAAGTCTGTACTGTTAAAAGGTTTAACCAAAATAAAAAATTCTACCTGGCTGTGGACTACAGGGATAGGAAATGCCTGCACACTGCAACATGTATTTACCACAGTCAAAAGGTACTAAATTCACATATAAATGCTGAACATCAGTTTTTTTTTAATTCACTGCTAGTGGGGTGGGACTAAGTCCTTGTACTGCAGCCACTTCTGGCCTACTGTATCAGCCACCGATGATAGGTGAGAGTGGTTGTGGAGCAACTGGTGGAATGAAGATTGACAGGGGAAACCGAAGTACTCGGAGAAAACCTGCCCCAGCGCCACTTTGTCCACCACAAATCCCACTTGACCAGACCTGGGCTGCCACGGTGGGAAGCCAGTGACTAACCACTTGAGCTAGGGCATGGCCAGAAAATCAGTCATACTAAATATTCTCACTTCATATATGTTCCATACCAAAGGCCTTCCACCATGTTAGCATATATAGGAATGACAGGTCTGAAGCAGAATGGGTACAGTTACACTTTAAAGAGAAATTGGGTTATATACAGGAACATGTGGTTAAAACTCCTGTACACTTTATGCACGAAGGGTATCTCTTATCTCAAATAGGTGCTGCATTCTACTGGCAGAAAAAATACAACATGAATCAGCTGTTTTCTGCTTCTGCTCCAAAAATAGTGGATGATGTTTGGACTGTCATGCCATGTGTCTGCTGCAAATTGTTTCATGTTCTTAAGGTTATAAATTACATTGTGTTATTACATATTATTCCTTAACTAACAATGTTATTATTAATATTTGTAGTTTTTGTATAACTTGAATTGCTGAAATAGGAGTGACTTAGATGAAAAAGCAACATTGATTTCAGTTTAACCTGTGCTGGTTGTGTGCATTTGTTTACATTTCTCTCCTTCACTAAAACACTTGATTTAAAGTAAATATTCATTTTGTAACCATAATCTTGCTTAGAGGTGCATGTAAAGGTCTAATAACCGTTTTAGAAAACAACTTTTGTGTGACTCTACAATTACACAACCTAAAAATATCTACTGTAGGCATTCCCTTTTAGACTATAATAATATGTGTATTCAAATATTGTTCTGCAGACATTTTATCTATATTTCCTCCTTTATGGATGATAGTGACAAGCACCCTACTCCTGATCCAATGGCTGATACAGTAAAGAAAATGCAGAGGCTCAACAACTGGGCAGGAAAATGTGAGATATGAGAAAGAATGGAATAAGGTTCAGCATCAAACACCTCATAATCAAGGTAAAGAGTAAAGTTCACTAAAAGAAGAAGGTACAACTGTACAATCATAATTGTTGCTTCAAGTGCAACAATTATGTGAAGGAGCAAAATATGTCAAGAAATTTTTGACAATTATTGGGGCTTGGTAAATACAGTTTGAAGTTTTCTTTCTTAAAATCATCAATAACTCTAAAGGATCCAAAAAGGAGAGCCTGTTCAGAAAATTCGGTTGTGCTAATGAACTTGCAGGCCATACAGTTTGTAAGAAGTTTTTCATCAAAATATTGGGTGAAACACTGAAGCGAACCCAACACATTATCAACAGGAAAATACAGTCAGCAAGTGGGATATCTCCTACAGATAAAACAGCTCACAAAACGTCTGGAAATAAATTCCCAAAAATTTCATTTAAGTTTGCATAGACCACTCACAGACACATGTATCACTGATAAATTACAGATAACTACTGAGCATGGTAATGCAGATGCTCAAAAAATAGCAAGGCAGAAGCTGACATAAAAGAAAAACATAAAATCAGTGAGATCGTTAGAAAGGATTCAAGCCATATTGCAATCTGTTTTGACTTGCAAAAAATGCTTCCAATGCTAGTCTTCAGTAGCTCCAGAGCTCAATATGCCTGTTAAAGCTAACTTCAATTTCTTCCTTGAATTATTATTAATTTACTGCTATTATATACACTGTCATATTTTGTAATTTGCTTTTTTATTATTTTTGTGTATTTCTGTGTATTCAGAAGAGTCATTTTTATCACAAAATTCTGGCTTTTTTGCTGTCTGCAAACACAAATATTCAAACTGTAGATAACAAATTTCTAATTTCTGGACGTTGGTTTATGGAGTATGATCAAAACTTTCAATTAACAGAAAAAGCAAAGACAATTACTGACAAGAAACAAGACGGATATGGCGGATAGTATGATGAGTTGTACTAACAGTGCTGCTGTTTTTGTCGACAACAGTGGGGTACCGAGTGATATTTTGTGTATCTGTTGTGCGGAATTGGAGTTGGAAAGGACTAGGATTGAGCTGAGAGCAACGGAAAATGTAAGTGATAAACTAGAAACAAACTGTAAAAATTGCACTAATTTGAACAAGGAACTACAAAAAGCAAAGGAGGAAATACAATCTTATAAAGAAATTATGAAAGTGCCTCGAGCCGAGTTAGGTGATAACGTGAGACTAAATAAACCAAGTGAACTGGAACGAAACAATAATTATTGTGATCAAGCTGAAACCTTATTAATGGAAGAAGACTGGGAATTAGTAATAGACAAAAAGAAAAGAAATCTGGATGTATTAAATAGAAATTTAATACAAATTATACCCACAAAAGTGAATAAACCTGATTCGAAACATAACCTCAAAGATTATGAAAAACGAACCAATATGAGAACGAAGGAACTCGGAGCAAAAAACGGAATGAATCATACCTTGACAAAAGAGAAACTTAAATATGAAGAAAGTCAAAGAACACACAAACTTAAAATACGGACAATTGGCGATAGCCATGTGAAAAAAAGTGCAGCTGAACTTCGCATGATTTTGGATCATAGATATATTATGGGAATTACCAAACCAGGTGCCTTGATGAATATTTCGACAATGGCTACAGATGAAGTTGCTTCACTAAGTAATAAGGACATCCTGATCTTATGGGTCGGGGCAAATGATATTAGTAAAAATAATACAAATGAAGCACTTAAGTACTTAACGAAGTTTATGGAAGAACATAAAAGGACTAATAATATCATTCTAATCCACTCACTACATAGATATGATCTTACAACTATCTCCTGTGTAAATAAAGAGGTAGTGAAATTCAATAGGCAAGTAAAGAAAATAAGCAAACTGAATCCAAACGTGAAACTAATGGAAACGGATCTACAAAGAAAACACTTTACGAGGCATGGACAACATCTAAATCAATGGGGCAAAGAGTTAGTTGCCTCAGAGCTGGCAAAGATAATCAACTCTTAACTAAGTCAAAAACAAATCCTATCCAAATGCAATGGAAGAAGTGGTGTTATCGAATAATTGTAAAAAAGACTGTAAAATTAAATAAGTGTCAAGGTGAAAAAATAGAGGCTAATACCAAGAGCTCTATGAGATCTAGAAAAAACCCAGCAACAAAATCAAATGATTTTTTTATGGTAAAACCACTTAATAAGTGTAAAACAAAAACCACGAAAAATAACATTGTAAAAATATTTCACCAAAACATACGTGGTTTAAGAAATAAGTACAATGAAATATTATGTCATTTACAAGAGTATACACCACAAGTAATCTGTTTCACTGAACATCATCTTGGTAGAGATTAAATAGTTCATATTAAACTGACAAATTATACTCTAGGTGCATATTACNATCAACTCTTAACTAAGTCAAAAACAAATCCTATCCAAATGCAATGGAAGAAGTGGTGTTATCGAATAATTGTAAAAAAGACTGTAAAATTAAATAAGTGTCAAGGTGAAAAAATAGAGGCTAATACCAAGAGCTCTATGAGATCTAGAAAAAACCCAGCAACAAAATCAAATGATTTTTTTATGGTAAAACCACTTAATAAGTGTAAAACAAAAACCACGAAAAATAACATTGTAAAAATATTTCACCAAAACATACGTGGTTTAAGAAATAAGTACAATGAAATATTATGTCATTTACAAGAGTATACACCACAAGTAATCTGTTTCACTGAACATCATCTTGGTAGAGATTAAATAGTTCATATTAAACTGACAAATTATACTCTAGGTGCATATTACAGTAGGAACAATTTTAATAATGGTGGTACGTATATATATGTGCATGATAGTTTAACAACTCATACTATTAATCTTGATAAATTTTGTTGTGATAAGGATATTGAAGCCTGTGCTGTCACTTTAAATACTATAAATTTTAAAATAATTATTTTAACTATATATAGATCCCCTTCCAGTGATTATAAAATATTTTTGAGTAAACTTGAATTAATTCTACAAAATTTGTATAAAAAATGTTATTATTATTGTTTGTGGGGATTTTAATGTGAATTATATAGAAAACTCTCATAAGAAAACCAGAGTTGAAGATATTTTTAGCTCCTTCAATCTTAGAAGTATTATTACCTTTCCTACTAGAATAGGACCAAATTCGTCCACAATTATTGATAATATGTTTATTGACGAACAACATATTACTGACTATGAAGTTCTCTCTATCTCTAATGGATTATCGGATCATGAAGCACAATTACTAATTGCACAATTTCCATTACCTTGTATCATAAAGAATGAAATTATAGCTAAAAGAAATATAAATGATTATAATTTGGCAGAATTTACAATGAAACTAAGTTATGAAAAATGGGAACTAGTTTATAACAATAATGACATTAATACTAGCTTTAATCATTTTCTAAATATTTTGTTGAGACATTTTTTATGAGTCGTTCCCAATAACAAGTAGACAAAAATACAAACAGAAACCATGGATTACCACTGGTATAAGAATTTCTTGTAGAAACAAAAGAACAATATATCTTGAAGCAAAAAAAAGTAATAACCCTATAATAGCCACCTATTATAAGAACTATTGTAAAATATTAAATAGAGTGATAAATCTAGCTATGAAGATGACATATGATAATCAAGTTAAATATTAAAAAAATAAAGCTAGAACCACCTGGAGAATAATAAATACTGAAGTGTTAAAGAAAGGAAATAAGAGACATTATTCAAACCTTGGACATTGAAGGTAAAAAGAATACTAACTTGAATGATATTGTTGAAACATTTAACAGGTATTTTAGTGGTACAGCGGATAATATACATAAATATATAAAAGGAAATGGTAAAAATACCAAATCTAAAACTACTAATTATATGACATACTTGACATTTGAGAGTCAACTACCTAGCATAAAAACTATAAAAACTACAAGTAAGGAAATAGAAAGGATTATATGGTCCCTAAAATCTAGTCAAACCCATGGATATGATGAAATTTCAAATAATATACTCAAAGCCTGTAAAATTTTTATTAGCAAACCGATAAGTTACTTACGTAACAGAGCTTTGCATGAGGGTATTTTCCCAGACAGATTAAAATATGCTACAATTATGCCAATATACAGAAAAAGTGATAAAAACATAGAATCAAATTACAGACCTGTATCCATATTGACATCTATTAGTAAGATTTTTAAAAAGGTAATGCATGGTAGATTGTTAAAACATTTGAATGATGATATTAAATAAATACCAATTTGAATTTAGAGAAAATCAAGGGACTGAAAATGCAATTTATAGACTTATCTCTGGAATACTAGACTCTTTAAATAAAAAAGTGCAAGTCTCTGGGATTTTCTGTGACTTAGAAAAGGCTTTCGATTGTGTAAGCCATGATATATTTATTATTGGATAAATTGAGGTATTATGGAATAAAACAAACAATACGACCTTTATAAGTAATATCTATTGGATAGAAAACAGAACTGCTATTTCCAATAGGACAAACAGTAGTAAAGTAAACTCACAATGGGTTAAAGTAACTAATGGTGTCCCACAAGGGTTGATACTGGGACCACTGTTGTTTATAATATACATAAATGACTTGCCCAAGATTTTAGAAACTAAGAGTATTCCAATTCTATTTGCTGATGATGCCAGTTTTTTTGATCTCTCAAGACAATCCAAGAAAACTTAAAAATACAATAAATAAAGTATTGGTTTAAAAAAAAATTATGTCACTGAATTTAATGAAAACATATTATATAAACTTCACTGTAAAAAATAATGTAGTTAGAGAAATGGGGGGCATAGGAACGGTTTTATTAAACACAAATTACATAACATTTCTTGGCCTGACTATCCAAAATGATATAACTTGGGATAGACATATAGATGAGATAATAAAGAAACTAAATACAGCTTGTTATATGATAAGAAATGTAAAACCAGTGGTGTCTGTAAAAACATTAAAAAGTGTTTATTACTCATACTTCCATTCTGTTATGACATATGGAATAATGTTTTGGGGTAACTCAACACAAGCTGAAAGAGTTTTAAGATACAAAAGAGGGTTATAAGAATAATAATAGGATGTGGTTTCAGAGAGTCATGCAGAGAAGTGTTTAAGAATATGAATATATTCTCTTTAAGAACACAGTATATATACTCTCTTCTGATGTTTGTAGTAAAAAAACAAAGAAATATTTGATACAAATAGGGATTGCTATGATATAAACACTAGACATAATATGGACATATATATGAGCCAGGTAAATTTGGCGAAATATGGTAGTGGGGTAATTCACATGGCCGTAAGGATTTACAATGCACTACCTAATAAAATTAAAGTAATTTCTAATGATTATTTTAAGAGATAATGATTATACAACTAATTTTTTCTAATCTAACTATTTGGATGATATGGCCTACCAGTATG
The DNA here is from genome assembly GCF_002891405.2 of Cryptotermes secundus. Taxonomy (NCBI): domain Eukaryota; kingdom Metazoa; phylum Arthropoda; class Insecta; order Blattodea; family Kalotermitidae; genus Cryptotermes; species Cryptotermes secundus. The sequence goes on along the minus strand of NW_019730018.1, from coordinate 49,553 downwards.
TGGAATGGCAAGTTGTGAATTTGACAGTGGTTTTCTCGCGACCTGTGTGTGTTATCCTGACAATTTGGGCTGTCTGTACGAGGCTTGATTGTATGTTTTATTGGACTAGGGACAAATGATATGTAGTCATCATGAAATTTTAATTTTGTAATTTTATAAATGTAATGTTTTTATATCTTGGATTTGTTATATATGTATAAGATATTCTGTTATTTTTGATGAAAACTTTTATCTTAAATTTTAATCAATGATAAATTTGAATGTATTATGCTAGAGACAAATTGTATTATGATGTAAACATGCATTGTCTTATTTTATGTCTTCTTGACAATTGCTTATGAGTATTAGCAAGATAAATTGACACAATTCTGTATCTAAGGCTTTTGCCTACTATACATGTAATGGAATAAGGAAATAATAATAATAATAAAGACTGGGAGACTAGTGTGGCCAAAGCTGGTAAGAAATTCACTGTGGTGCAGGAGAATCAAGATCCCATCACTCTTGAAGAGCTCAAGCGATTTTTCAAAGACTCGGTGACCAGATCCAGTGGCTCAATTTTACAACACGAGAGCAATGGACACTTTTCTACAAAGAAAACTTGAGACTGCACCATTCTTAAAGCTAAACTTAAAGTCACCTTAAGCTGTAAGAGAGATCCTTAAGTTTCCTGAACTGAATGACCAAAGATAAAGCACTTGAAGTTTAGAAGCCTGCAGAACTTCCTACCATTTGCGCCTCCAGTGCACCATGACTTCTACACTCTCTTCAACGACAAACTTCAGGAGGGCGCTGAAGGAAGAGGATGGTCAAGAGTGTGTACCAGACAAGAAGAATGAAAATGACCGTGAACTTGATAATCTTGAACACGTTTCTGAACCTGACTCTGACTAATGACATACCACTACACCCCCAATCAGCAGATTTTCATATAAAAATATTTTCTTATGACATAAAATTGTTTCTACAGAAATTACTTCTTGTAATATGAATGTTTAGTGTGTTTTAATTTGTACATTTATTGACACTAGCCCAATAATTTGGAATACAAGGGATATAAGTGAAATCTTTTATCATGAAATCACTGTTTAAAATCTTAAATTTTACGATTAAATGAAAATCTTTTAAAAACTACAGCATATGCTCATAACTCAAGCCTACATGAAAAAGCAGCATTATAGAACTCTCATGTAATTTTCAATTATTACTGAAATTTGAACTCCATTTTCTCAGAACAAGGTTTACGTCACTTATATCCCATGTGCTTTAGACCCCTCTAATAAGTTCCCCAAAAAATACCAATAAACAGAAGCTCAAGTGGTACAGCATTCCTTAGTAAATCAAAATAATAGGTTTCATTCAAAACCTGACGAAATACAAATACCATATCCTTCACGCATGCACAATTTATATCAGCAGGCATTTCAATAAGACCCGGAGCTTCGTTCTGCAAATGGCAATTGTCAATAGAAATCCCCAAATGAAGTCTGGAAGACTTCACGCTGGAGCCACACTTCATAATGCTGTTTGAAGTAATCAGTCAGTTCAAAGGGCTGTCCCAAGACACTAGTAATACAATGGTCTGATGGTTCAAAGTCTGGGTCCCTGCTGCTTGCACTGTAGCGACGGTTATTGAAGCGGTCCACACAAGCTCTAAGAGCACACTCCTCTGCCTGCAATGTACACATGACACATTCAACTGTTTTACATTTCATTTTGACTGTTCGCTGTTAAACCAAGCCAATCACAGTGGCTGTAGTGTCTCAGGCATTTACTTTTGTATACCACCTGAAAACTGGGATCACAGGTTTGAATCCTACACTGACAGCATGATATAGAGTAAAACCTCACTAATCCAGTTACAGTTAATCCAGATCAAAATATGAAAAATGCTGTTCGCAGCTGAGTACATACTTTAAAAGACATGTGACATTTAGGAAGGTGGATGAGTCATGTATCTGCTCAGACAAAACTTGACAGTGTCTTCAAACCTGCATTATTTCGTTCAGTAACAAGTACAACTTCTGAGTATTCTATTGATAATTAAATCTACTGTATTTTTATAGTTTAAAACAAAGGCTCTACAGTGATATTTTTTATTTTTCATCAGCACTACTTATATCATTAAATGTTCCATTAATTTGTGGTCTAAGTTTTTTTTTCCTTTCTTTTTGGGCTACCTTTTGCTTTACTAATCTGGATCACAGCTTAATCCATTTGACCTCTACCCTCTCAATTACTCCAGATTGTCGAGAGTTTACTGTATATCTGCATCCTTTGTTTGTGATGTTCTGTGCAGGCATAGGCCTTGCAAACAAATGACTCCCCATTCATGGATGCCTAACAAACGTCTGTATATAAGATCATAAAATCCAGGAAACGGAAAAGCTGAATCCAATGGTCTGTAGTGGCACACGAGATGAAGATACTAGTACAAGCTAATTCTCAAATGTCTAAGTCAGTGGCCCCAATCATTAGGGGTGTGGGCGATTCAAGGGGCACGATGAGGCCATGAGAAAGAAAAATCCAATTTTAGTGTCAAATTCAGCCAAAATAATTTAATTTAGCTGCCTTTAATCATGTCTTCCATAAGCACAAAAAATTTAGTGTGGCTTCATTCCGACATCTGTCAGCATTATTCATCACCAAATAAAGAGCAGCAGGTATCATTCTCATTTTAATAATTTAAATTTTCTTACTCAGTCTTGGTATGGTATTAATTACAAGTTAGTTAATGTTAAACAATAATTTACTGAAGTAAAGGCAAACTGGCATGACATGAGGATTTGGTGAAACTCAAAGGGGGCTAAAGTTTTCACTCTGCTCAATTAGTTAAGCACTATGTCATGAAGACTTACGGGAGGGTGGAGGTATAGCTCCACCATTCTTGACCTCAGCATCAGATGGAGGTGAATGGTCAGCTTCATGCTGCTGCTGCTTTACTCCTGGGGAAAGATCCCCCAGTACCATTATGATAGGAGCTGGGGGGGGGGGGGCAGAGCCAGTCTGGACACTGTGCAGAAGAGAAAGATCTTGCACTGTTGGGAACTGAACCCAGGGCATACAGCCCCATAGCCCATTGTTATACCGACTGTGATGTCAAAAAGTATGGGAATGACTGCTCCAATTGTATTGTAACACAGATGGCCAGAGTGCTGCTAGGTAACGGGCCGGTAAACACCTTGTGACTGAATACACACAAGGCAACAATAGAAGAATAGCCATTTCTATGCAAGAACATGTAAACAACCTGCAGTTGAGTTCATTACAACAGAAGTCAAGAGAGAAAGAAAGAAAGAAGTTTTCTATGTGATCCGTGTGCAGACTAGCGAAGACTGGGAATCCTAGTGAATGTACATCAGGGACAGAGCTGCATTTAAGCATGATTAAGAGAGCTTGTAAACAAAGTGCTAATTAATCCAGTCATTCGAAACAGAACCCACAATTATTCGTCACGTGTACCACCCTACATGTGACAGTATTCAATGTTTCTGATACTGGAACTGGCCAAAGGGCCTAATTCATAACAGACGAAGAACAAAGTAATGGTACAGAAAACAACAAATGAACAAAGGATTGTGAGAGTGAATACACCCACAAAAACAGACTTATGATATACCTGTTACCTGAACCCGGATGTATGTAGTGAAATGGGCTTTACAGTGCCCAGTGGCATAACCCATATACTATTTTTTTTTTGTTCACTTAGGTATCATTTCAATTCTTGTATTAGGGTTTTACTCAGGTCTGTCTGGTAAGACAGACAGTGTATCTTTTCAGTCTATGTGCAGTTTTGCTATTGTCTAGTAGATTCGCTGCTAGTGCATTTATGTGGTCTTCTGATTTTCTTAAGTATTTATTTCACTGAGCACTGTGTTCATTTGTAGATCTTCACGGATCCTGTGGCTGTTTATGTACCGAGGTGCGTTCAGAATGGATCGGGGAGTCTTGGATTGAAAGAGCTGGAGGATTTCAATGTTGGAACTGGAGGCTGTCCCCCATAGCTGAATTCCATAGGTCCATATGGGTTTCAGTACTGCTTAATATAGGAGTTTGCTTCCTGTTGATAGTGTTGATCTTCTTCCAAATAGTCAGTTCATTTGTTTCACTTTTTGGTTGAGCTGTTTTGTTTTTGTTTTCATGTGATTTACCCATGTCAGCCTTCTATCGAGATACATGCCCAGGCATTTCCTTCATTTTTCTGATGTAGATCAACATTGCCCACTTGCATTGTTGGGCAGATCTGGATGCATAGAGTGAATGTAACATGTGTAGATTTCCTTTGATTTATTTTAATTCTCCGTTTCTTTGCCCATTCATTGATCTTATTGATGGTAACTTGGAGTTTCACCGAGGCTATCACTGGAACTTCCAACAATGAATACAATTTGTTCTTTGTATACAAACAAAAAGTACCTCCCCCCTTCCTTTTTATGAACAAACTGTCACTGGCAAAGTACACCTAGACATTTTGGAGGGAATCCTTGTGCCTACTTTGCAAGAAGAATGTCCAAATGACATACTCATCCAACAAGATAGAATACCTCCACATTTCCACACAGAAGTGATGGACTTCTTAAATTGCAGGTTTCCACAAAAATGGATTGGCACAATTAGGACTATCACTTGGCCAACTCGTCATTTGCCTGGTCTTACTCCCCTGTGTATGTGCCACCAATGGCTACCACTCTGCCAGAACTTGCTCCGAGGATACGAGCTTCAATGGCTACAGTGACCATACTACTTTTATAACAAGTGCAGTGACATTCCATACAAATGTTATCTGTCAGGCCAATCAGTACCCTCACTCAAACTCTGCAACATGTAGGTCACAGAATGTTAATCATACACCCGTATCCTACTCAAATGTTTCTAGTTTTCATTTCTATTCTTTTTAGTTCATTAGCAATGTTTAAAAATTTCATGTATACAACCTATATTATCATGAGGGTTTCTTGGTGTCTGGATTATGATGCCAAGTAGTCTGTTGAAAGTCAACTGACATTTCAGAGGAATGTATCTAAAAACGCTGGTTAAATTTCAACAGACTATATAGCATTATATCCCAGATGACAGAGCTCTTCACAGTCACTGCTGAAAGTATTTCAAATTATGAATTACTGTTTGTGTGGTGCCACAATTACATCATTAGCATTTTCCATAGACAGTTTTATAGATTACGTGACATTCTCTCATCTTGCCTGATTATCAAAGTTATGAACCGGAAGGAATATTTAATTCAATTATCTTTATCACTTAACATGACAGAAACCATAAGACATACAGTTTTCTCTTAATGACTGGGTCAAATATGGAAAGCTGTACTCCAATTTTGCTATTCCTCAGATTATTTTTAAGGAAACTGCAGAGAATATACGAACTATACAAAAACAATTCCTCTAATTTCCAATGGATACCAACACATGTTAGGCCCACTGAGAAATAAAATGGAAGGAACTAAACAAAAATATCATCATACACTGTTTGAATTATTATAGGAGTACTTGAAACGTAAACTCACCTGAAAATCCCATGGCCGTGCATCCAGATCATTACCATATGCCCAGTCATCATTGAGACGATGACGAACTTTCTGATATATGGCACTCATTGTTCTCATATTAGACTTTCTCCACTGACGTCCAAGAAACTTGGTCTGCATTTTGAGCAGTTTTAATACATACAGTTGCATCATGGCATGACGCACTTTCAGTGTACGTTTGAGAATTGGTGCTGATTTAAACACCACTAACATCATTATGCGTGAATGTTTCCATTTGGTGAGCTTGTTCAAGATCCGCAGAAGATTGATGCATGAGAAAATGTTTCTCCATGAATACTGCTGATTGTCACCTATTTCAAGGCTTTCTGCTGTCAATTCTGGCTGATCTCCGATAATGCATGATGGGAAGTCAAGAATTGGGATGGTATTCTTTGCTCCGACATATGCCATTATATTCTGATTAAAAAACTTTAGAACTAATGGAATACAGTTTGCAAATACTAAATGCTGAGACATAAATTCAAACTGGTAAATATGGTTCAACTTTAAATGTTTCAATAAGAGCAGAAGTATTGCAGATACTGCCTTCACAATAATCTCCTTATGTCTGTTAACATCAATGCCTAACTTCATGGACTGCAGAACTGTCAAAGGCATTTCTTCTGGAAGAACATCTGACATAATATTGATAGAATCAGTTTTAGCCTTTGAAGTTGGAGCTGCTGCAAGCAAAATTTTTAATAATGCAATCATATACTGTGGCAAGTTTGGCAGCATCGCCTGGTAGAGCACTTCGGTTGCTGTCTGAGGCACACTCAACTCTGGTGTTGAGATGGGATTTCTTGCTATGTCTTCCTCTTTCTGAATCTGTACTTCTGCCAAAGATGTGTACATATTGTGTTTCAACACTTCCACTCCTTCGTGAATGGGTTGTGGCAGTCCGGCAAGAGAAACTCTATCTCCCTGTAGTTGGAAGCCAACAAATTTTATTCTTGTGCTTTCTAGGAACTGGTCAAGATCTTTCTGGCGAGCTTTTGGTGTCCAGGGGAGACCTTTTCCTTTACTAGGGGCAGGTGTACTTGGACGGGGGCTAGGAGGTCGTGGAATTTCTCCTGCCTCTTCCATTGCCTGCCGCTCCTCAAACTCTCTAACCTCATCATCAGTTTGGTCTGTTGGCTCATAATCCATTCCCATGGTTTCATCCAAGGAACTCTGCTTCATGAGACTTCGCCTGAATGGTCTGCTGTTCCTCTTCTGGTTTTGGGTTTCAAGCAAATCTGCTGCACTGGCTGGAGGTGATGATGCTCTCATTGTTCGGGCAACTTCCATTGTGTCCTGGGTCATGCTTAAACCTGCCTGTTCTCGATATGTACGTTTCAGCTCCCGCAATGTATCCATCCCACCCAATGATGTCAATATAGTCTTCCAAAGTAAGAGGAGAACTTTTTTCATGGGGAAGTGTGGTGCTGACCCACTGCAAAAACGTGTTACCATTCCTAACAGTTTCACTGCCAACAATTCTTCTCCAGCCAAGTTCCCTAAATCACTTTTGAAGGCCTCACAATAGTTCTGTATTTCATCCGTATCATCATCTCTCACAGTACGAATTACTTCCATCATGATATATAAAACACTGAGTACTATTCTTAGATCAGTTGAATCAACTACACTAACTGCAAGTTTTCTTAAAGCTGTTGATGCTGCAGAACTATTTTCTATTTCAATGTTTAAGAGTTCTATGAAGGCACCGAAGACTCCACTTTCATAGAGCAAAATAACATTTTTACGAGTCCACATCTGTTGCTCGGCATCTGATTGTAATTCAGCCCAGCAGCCCTGCGCCAAGTATAATATGCAACGAGCAGCTTTCATTCTGGTGGCTTTATTTGACACTTCCAGTTGGTCCATGAGTTTCATCACAATTGACCTTCGTTTACAATCCGAAAATTTTAACCAAAAAGGACTCAGTTTCCATTCCCTCATTTGATCCTCAAATGCTTTGACGTTTAACTGGAATTCCGGTTGTTCTGTATAACTGTAGAGCTCTGCCACCTCATTGACTAGGGAATCCGCATCATCATATACAAAATCCAAGTCAGGACATTCTAGTCCACTGTCAGAATCCTGTCTCTGACGACTGTATATATCCATCAGTTTGGGCATTGTGCGCTTACCATTGCCGTTCGGATCCATTTCAATGTAATCTAAAATCACACTAGTCCCTACACGGATGAATAAATATCTGTAAAAGAGTCACGCTTCACTCTATTCCGTCCTTCACATCGTATCATAGCTTAAAAGCACTCGAAATTGTTCGCAACATTGCTAAAACACTCATACCGAAATCAATCTGCACCACACACACACACATCATTTACCTGATCGTACCTGCTTTACATCCATATGTGTTTCTTAATGTCTCCACTTGTAGCGCTGTTAGTTGCACGATTCAGTTCCACCAACCCGCCAGCTTACTTCTTTTTATGCATAGATGCTTTACTGTAACGATATTAAGATCTAAAAAAATAAACAGGAAGATGTTTTCAGATAAAGACAGGACAATGGATAATGTCCATACACATAATATTTGTAACGATATTTGTTGGCAACATAGCGCCATTCCTAATGTGCTGCCACATATGAGTCATATTGTAAACACAACATCTGCGGTGTAATCGGTAGGCCAGTTGGTAAGAAGGTCACCTGCTCTCCCACCTTCAAAAATAACCATCTGCACCCTTACCATTTCAATATAAACCTTTAGAGTACTTATATTCCAGGAATTATAAACCATGATATCGCAGAGTAACCTACACCGTCATTAGGGCTCACACATCTCACTTCCCCTTTACTCATCAGACAAAGGTTTTCTTAGTTAGTCAACATAAGAAGTTAATATTCATGAGGGCTGAATACAGCTGTGATTCGGAAATTATCAATGAAAGAAAATGTTTTGATCAGAGATGTTTGTATTCAACTGTATAAGTAGTGGCATCAGTCATACAAAACATATCAAACTGCTTTGATTTGTGACATATAGCATGAAGAAATACTTAAAGTTTCAGGATATTAAATATTCACATATTTACCACACACACAAGGGAGGACAATTTCCGGAACAACATCCATTTACAGAGTTTATTGACTGTAACCTGCCTGAGGTACAAAAATTGAAACAGTATGAACCATACATAAAACACCATTACCATGTTCAAATGAGAATAGTCAAGAGGATCACAAGCCTTTATACAGGAACAGAAGAAATGACAGAATACAATACATTATTGCAGCACTAAAAAACCAACAGTAAAATGTAGGCTGTAGTCCAGATGAAAGCACCTGATACCAAACAGAACTACCTCCCCCACTTAGGTATTGAAGTTTTCAGGTATTAAAACCCAGATCATTTTGCTGAAAATATTAAAGGTAAAAAGGTAAAGCTGTTCCTCTGCTTAACTAATTGCACTACACCAGGAATCTTCATGGGGACAAAGAGTAGGCAGCTGGGGGGTAAGGCTGACAACCTCACCTTTATCTGTGATCCAACTGTCTAGAAAATGTGGGAGCCTCAATGTCTCATAACCCTGTGGGTCTCCATGAACTGCTACGGGGCTAGCTTTAACTTTTATCACTTTTAAACCACTTGATGCTAAGTCATAAATAGGTTTAAACTAGTACTAATTAAAAAGGTACGTGAACTGTGGAATAGAAACCAGTCTGTTTCATGAAACGTGGAGATAGAAAGCATGGTGCTGAAAGTAAAATTAATCTATTAATCAATTAGATCTGTAATTGAATCATCATAGTCCTTCAACTGGGATAACTCAGTCTGTATAGCGACAGGCTACGGGCTTGACAGATGCGTTTTGATTGCCAACAGAACAATATTTTTCTATACTCCACTGGGCCCAGACTGGCACTAGGGCCCACTCACATCCTATGCAATGGGTACCGGAGGGCTGTTTCTCAGAGGGCAAAGACCACAGCAGTACATAAATATGCAGAGCCTGATTTTGTGTTTGTCAGATTCGCATAGTGAGTTTATTTTTAATACATTAGACTAAATGTTCATTCTTCATTTTTATTTATAGTATGTTAATTAAGGTAGAATATTTTGGCCAATTTTTCCTTCTTCAATTCGTATACAAGTGAAATATATTCCCTCAACGACAAAAACAACTTACAAAACAAATAAATGGAAAATTTGATAATACAGATTGTGCTGATAAAAATTAATAAACAAAATTTCTGTAGAGCTTTAATAAAGACAATAAGCTGAAATTCAAGGTTCCCTTCATCCAGCTGAAGCCAAACTTTGATATTTCCTTGCGTGGTTTCAGTCTCTCCAGCTACCCTCAACACAATCTGAAAACTCTATTGCTTCAAAATGCCAGGTGTCTTTTGAAGTATGTACTCAATTGTAAACAGAATTTTTCAGTTTTCATATTTCAATGTGGATTATCCAGATTAAATGTAACCGGATTAGCGAGGTTTTACTGTATGCACATTTTTGCTGGCTCAGTTTTAAGGTAGTAGGTGGGCCATACCATAGCTAAAGCGGTTAGTCACTGGCTTCCCACTGCAGTGGCCTGGGTTCAAGCCTGGGTCTGGTCATGTGGGATTTGTGGTGGACAAATTGGCACTTGGGCAGGTTTTCTCTGAGCTTTCCAGTTCCCCTGCCAATCTTCATTCCACCAATTGCTCCTCAGTCACCATTATCTACCACTGAGCTGGTACAATAGGCCAGCAGTGGCTGCAGCACCAAGTGGACTTAGTCTCACCCCACTAACTAGGAATCAAATTCTGGCAGAACAAATTCAGGCTGGAGGTGAAACATTATGGTCTGAGATCCACAAACTCATTAATTCTATCTGGAGTAAGTAAGAAATGCTTGATCAGTGGTTTTATAAGATTCACAAGAAGGGTGATAAAACTGACTTCAGTAATTACACTTGGTCAACTTATGATCAGCTGTACTCACGACCACAAAAATGAAGAATAAAAGATGATTAAAAGGTAGAAGTTTTTAAAAATAAATTATAAAGATGATAAAAAGAATAGAAAGGTTAAAAAATGCTGTTAATATATATATGGCCGACACATGACCAGATCGACTTACGACCTGTCAGTCAGAACGGAAGTCGGTCGTAAGTTAACGACCAAGTGTATTGTGGGGATATAACTGCTGTCAACTGTACACAAAATTTTATTTAGTATTCCTCTCTCAATGCTATGTCCATATATGGATGAAATTATTGGGGATCATCAGTATGGCTTTTGGCAAAACAGACCAACTCCTGATCAGATTTTTTGCATTCATCAGATACTGGAGAACAAAAATTGGAGTACAATGCGACAGTACATCATTTATTCATAGACTTCAAGAAAGCCGATGATTCTGTCAGGAGGGAAGTATTATACATTATTCTCATAGAATTTGGGTTACCCATAAAAGCATATAGGCTGATTAAAATGTGCTTAAATAAAATGTATATTAAAGTCCAAGCCTGATAATTTGCCTATCCAAAAAGATCTAAAACAAGGAGATTCTTTATCTCCATTCTTTTTCAACTTGTTTTAGAATATGCCATTAGGAAGATCCAGGAAACCAGACATAGCAGAAATTAAATGGGCTACATCAGCTGCTGGTCTATGCTGTTCGTGTGAATCTATTGGGAGATAACATAGATACCATAAAGAAAAATACAGAAACTTTAACAGGTGCTACTAAAAGGTTGATCCAGAAGTAAATGCAGAAAAAACTAAGTATATGTTGCTGTCTCATCACCAGAAGGCACAACAAAATCATGACATAAAGATAGGAAACAAATATTTTGAAAATGTGGCACAGTTCAGATATTTTGGTATGATATTTCAAAACCTGATTCAGAAGGAAATTAAGAGGTGACTGAACTTGGGTAATGCTTGCTACAATTCAGTCCACAACCTTTTGTTTTTTGTCTAAAAATGTAAAATTAGAATATACAGAAGTATAATTTTGCCTGTGGTTCTGTATGGGTGTGAAACTTGTTGTGACATTAAGGGAAGAACACAGACTGAGGGTGATTAGAGAAAACTGCATGATAAACTTCATAACTTCTAATCTTTGCCAAGCACAATTAGAATGATCAAGTCAAGGAGGATGAGATGGGCATGTAGCAAGCATGGGAGGGACGAGAAATGCATATAGGATATGGTTGGGAAAGCCAGAAGAAAAAAAAGACCATTAAGATGACCAAGACCAAGGTGAGTGGGTGGGTGGATAACATTAAAATTGATCTTACAGAGATATGATGCGCTGGTATGAGCTGGATTGATCTGGCTCAGTATAGAGACCAGTGGAAAGCCCTTGTGAACATAGCAATGAATCTTCTGGTTCCATAAAATGTTGGGAAGTTCCTGAGTAGCGACACAATTGACAGCTTCTCAAGAAGGGCTCAGCTCCATGAAGTTATTTATTTTGTGTTAAGGTTTTCTATCATCAAATGTCTATATCGGATAGAGATAATTTTTACATGTTACTGTATTATATACCCTTGTTGCAATATATTGGTTCATAATAATAATAAAAAACAATGTATTTATTATTATGGTCATCCATTATTATTTAAAAAATGTAAATAAAATGTTATGACAAATATGGAATAAGTTACAATTTTGGGAACTTCCAAGCATTCCCATTTCCTGTTTCGAAATGGCAAAGATTAATACCTGATGGGAATTTGGAAACATTATGTTGTTGTATCCCAAGATGGGATGGGCTGGCAGGACAAGCGGTTGCCTTGGAGAACAGTGCAGGGTATGCTGAGTGCTACAGGTGAAAGTCACTAAGATATTTATTATAATATATGTACAAGAGTTGATTAAACACCAAGAAAACAACTAACAGTCTGCTTAAGCAAGGATGGGGGCAGACTTTTACTTCAAGTCAGATGTGTTCCACACATGGATACAGATAGATTCAGAATCACTACACAAATTAGGGGTGGCTATTGCTGGATATTTACACAGATCTAGCAATGCCAACCTTTCTGATGTTTCTTGTAATAGCATTATAAAATGGGCTTTCAGGGACCTTCTTAAATCTCAGTACTCTGCTGTTATATATGAGGGGGGGACCCAAAAATAACCGGAACCGACCTGTTGCACGCGCATGCTTTGTAGTTACGAGTTGTGCTGCTAGGTGGTGTTAGCTGGGGGTCTCCCGCGACTGTTAGTGAGCTGGCGTCAGTCTGAGTTAAGTGGTTTGTCTGTGGTGCTCTGTTGTGTGCGTTCCTGTTTCAACCCTTTGGCGATTAGTGAGATGGCCGACCAGAAGGAACAAAGAGCGTGCGTGAAATTTTGCTACCCATAGCACCAAGACTCATCGCCAGTCACAATTCTTTTAAGAAATNCAATTGCACGTTTGATTTTGGCAATGTTTTCGTCATTTCTTCCTGTCGAAGGACGCCCGGGGCGTGGCATGTCTTCTGTTGACATGTTGCCAGATTTGAAACGGGAAAACCACTCGTAGACCTGTGATTTCCCCAAAGCATCATCATTAAAGGCTTGCCGAAGCATCCCAACAGTCTCGGCTGCAGTTTTCCCTAACAGAAAGCAAAATTTCACGCACACTCTTTGTTCCTTCTGGTCGGCCATCTCACTAATCGCCAAAGGGTTGAAACAGGAACACACACAACAGAGCACCACAGACAAACCACTTAACTCAGACTGATGCCAGCTCACTAACAGTCGCGGGAGACCCCCAGCTAACACCACCTAGCAGCACAACTCGTAACTACAAAGCATGCGCGCGAAACAGGTCAGTTCCAGTTATTTTTGGGTCCCCCTACGTACACAGACTCTGGCTTGCTATTATGATTGCCTTCAAATAATAAGCTGTTCCTTCCACTAAGATAACTTGTTTACAATTATGGTTTTAAAAATAAAGAAAGAATACTGGTTACAGAATTGTTACAAATCATATGTTTACAATAGAATTATCTTGTGCATTAATATCTACACTATCTACCAAATTTTTGTTAATACTACTGAACTCCTTCCCAACATCATTAAAACTACACTTTACACCTCCAATAGTTACTTTCTTTACAATGACACATTCAACAATTATATGCACAACAAATATGTACATAACAAGGCTGACACAATGTTTCTTTGAGGATATCTTTCACTCTATAGTTGATTTGTTCTCATGGCGTTTCTTTTGCATTTGCCATAAATGAGAAACCTGTCCAACTGTTCTTTGTCAGTATACATACTGATAAATTCTTACTATAGTAATCTATGTGAAGTACGGCATTCATCTAAGTGAAAAAGTAGTCTAGCTTGTATCAGGGGAAGGAGTGTAGTTGATCTGCAATGCTATCTGTTAATAAGTAGTACCAAGCTGTGCTTGAAGACCTGACATCTGTCTTCAGTGCCAAATGCAAGTCTTTGATAAATTTGATTTGGTTCATTCTGGTCCATCACACTAGCAATAGTACAAAAGATTATCAACTCCATCCAGTGTGATTGACAAATGTTTTTGAACCACACTTGTAAATAAACTAATTATAATTTATAAATATTTTTATAAATTCTGGCATATTGCTGTATTTGTTAAATCCTAAGATTTTATATTCATGACATTGTAATGGTATTGTATGTATGTATTGATAATGATGAATCACATTGTAATAGTAGTTTCTGCAAGCATTGATATGTCCTCCTGAAGATGGTAGCTCCAACCAAATCATGTCAAGAATGAGATAAAAAAAACATTTATCAATCACACTAGATGGAGTTGATAATCTTTTATATTATGCAAGTCTTTGACTTGTAATATCTAAGTAATAACCAGTCAGAAATGAACAAATATTGTGATGTACAGACCCATTGCTAGGCAACAACTCGGTAAACTCATTTCCACAGGAACCAATGTGTGCAACAATAGAGTATCTATTGATAGGCAATGGATCAATAAATATGCCTAAAACAATACGGGATAGAAGACAATGTTTTCCATGGAGACTACCCCAAGGCTATATAACAAGAAGTGTCAAGGGAGCAGTTAGCTCCCCCGTGTGGAGGCAGGATCAAATACCTCAACCGTGACCCTGCGAGTCGTAGGAGGCGACAAAAACGTAGTCTCAGATCTGAGACAGTAAAATAAGGTCGTGAGTCCAAAAGGACTCAGACCCGAGTAAGACTGCACTGGGAAGGGGCAGCAGCATATACAAAAGACAGAGACAGAGACTGATTTCTTCAGCCTGTTCTTGTGACTAAAAGAACTATTTTAAATATATTACACAAAGAAAACTGCCCTGAACTGTTTTCATTCAAGACTACCTTAGTACTGACAGCTTACCATACAAAATACCAAAAAATGGCAGCTCTCCAATAAGCATGTCCTGATTCTTGAGATGAACATGCATTCTGAATGACCAATTAAACATATTTTAGGAATTTTAAGGTCTTTCATTCTGGTCCGTCACACTAACCAATTAACAATCAAGTTTCTTCCGTCAAATGTGACACTTTTTTAAGTTTTCCACCTCGTCAGCACCTGCCTTACATGTTTCGGCTCACCACGGAGCCATCATCAGAGGCATTTATAGTAGAAAAAAAACGAAAAA
>NW_019730018.1:16778-32522 GCF_002891405.2 Cryptotermes secundus | reverse complement strand
GGGATTTTAAGAATTCTTACTTCAAATAACGAAACATAATTTTACAGAATTAACGACGAATCAAATAAGGAAGCTACTGTGGTGTGTGAAAAACTTTTAGTGAATCGACATTCTGGGTAATTTTAACTATTTGTAATTATTTTAATTAACTGGAACGTGGCTATCTTGGACAAAGTGAAGTTTTGTGTGTTGGTGATTTCTTTTTCTACTATAAATGCCTCTGATGATGGCTCCGTGGTGAGCCGAAACATGTAAGGCAGGTGCTGACGAGGTGGAAAACTTAAAAAAGTGTCACATTTGACGGAAGAAACTTGATTGTTAATATTTTAGGAATATTGACATTTCCGCTTATGCATGTGTTGATGAATCTTTAGACTCCTCTGCTGTGCGAATGATTTATTACATACATCACAAGAAAATGACTGCTCCCCACTACATAGGCATTCATGTTTCTTCAGACTACCCTGATGTCTGAACGACTTATTACATACATGACAGGAAAATGGTCGCTCCCCACTATGAATGCGATGATGTACTACCAGATTATTTAGCTGCCTGAATGATTTATTACACACATCACAGGAAAATGGCTGATCACCACTATGTAAACGCTGATGTACCATGAGACTACTTTGCTGGCTGAATGATTTATTACATACATCACAACAAAATGGCCGCTCTCCACTATGTGTGCGTTGATGTATCTTCAGATAACTCTTTTGCCTGAATGATTTATTACACAAACCACAGGAAAATGGCCGTTCTCCACTGTGTACGCGTTGATGTACCTTCAAACAATTCAGTTGTCTGAAAGACTTACTACACATATCACAGGAGAATGGCCGGGCCCCACTATGTATTCGCTGATGTATCACCAAACTGCTTTGCTGACTGAATGACTTGTCACACATATCACAGTGAAATGGCCGCTCACCACTATGTACTCGATGATGTATCTTCAGATAATTCTGGTCTCTGAATGATTTATTACATATATGACAAGCATATGGACGCTCCCCACTATGTATGCGTTGATGTTTTTTCAGACAACTCTGAGAACTAAAAGGCTTATAACATACATAACAGGAATGTTTAAGCTCCCCATTATGTCTGCGCAGATGTATCATCAGCACTTTCTTATGAGTGAATGCCTTATTACATATTTCACAGGCAAACAGCCGTCCAAAATGTATATACTTATGTATTTTTAGATTACTCTGCAACCTAAATGATTTATTACACACATCACAGGAAAATGGTCGCTCTGCACTGTGTATAGTTTGATGTACCTTCAGATGAGCATGCCGCCTGAAAGATTTATTACACTTATCACAGGAAAATGGACGCTCTGCACTGTGTGTACCTCGATGTAGCTTCAGGCTACCATGCCGTGTGAATGATTTATTGCACACATCACAAGCAAATAATCGCACCTCGCTATGTATGCTCTGATGCACATTCAAAGTACTTTGCTGCCTGAATGATTTACTACACACATCACAGGAAAATGGCCGCTTGCCACTATGTACACTCTGATGTGCTTTCAAATTACTCTGCTGTCTGAAAGACTTAGTACACACTTTACAGAAAAATGGCTGCTCTGTTCTATGTATGCTTAGGTGGCGCTTGAAACTACTCTGCTGCCTAAATTTCTTATTACACATATGACAGGCAAATGGCCGTTCTCCACTATGTAAGCGCTGATGTACCACCAGAATACTTTGCTGACTGAATGACTTATTACACATAACACAGGAAAAAGGCCGCTCCCCACTATGTATACGCTGATGTTTCTTCAGAACATTTTTATTAGTGAATGACTTTTTACAAACATCACAGGAAAATGGACGTTCCCCACTGTGCGCGCGTTGATGCACCTTCAAACTTCCTTGCTGCCTGAATGATTTACTGCACACTCCACATGAAAATGGCCGTTCTCCACTGTGTACACGTTTATGTGCCTTCAGAACTGCATTATTGCTGAAGGTTTTATTACACACATCACAGGTGTATGGATGGGCCCAACTACGTGTGCATAAATGACTCTTCAATGTAGTTTCAAGAGTAAATGAGTTGTGACAAACATCACAGGAATATGGAAACTCATCACCAGGAATGAAGTGATGTTCATTCAGGTTGTTCTGGTAAATAAATGGAAAGATGTTAGCATAAAATATTTATAGCAGAAGAAGCATTTTACAAAGCAAGCTATCAGTGGTATAATTATAACACAGTAAGACCTCACTAATTCAGATTAATTTGGAGCAAACCCTTGTCCAAATTAGTGAAAGTCTGAATTATAGAAGTAATATTAAATATATATTAAGGGACATTACAAAATGGACTTCATATGTCTTTTTAGGCAATACAACTTTATTTTGAAACTTAGATTGCATTCAACAAATTAAGTGTCATAAAAGCATAATTATAAGTTTTGACATCAGTCTCAAAAACATTTTAGGTAGCCTAAATACTTAGTAGTATGAGCCTGTTTAAAAATGAACTCATTTTGGTTTGAGTTCATCTTTTGCACTGTTATTTTGCTACATGTTGCCTCATTCCCCTCAGCATTAGGTAATATTTGTTACAAAACTGATGGAATGCAAGTTTTGTTTCACTGCCGAAAATTTGAACATCACACGTTTCTTCTTTCTTCTCGTCCTCTTAATCTGATTCATTAGGTACGTTAGTGCTACACACAGCCGTTTGTGGTCGTAGTCATGGTCATGGCAATGTGATCAAGGTTGCAATAAGGAAGAAAAAAAAGCATCCAAATTAGCGAGGTCTCACTGTAGTTGAAGAACTGTGTACTTTTCACCTTTCACAACCTAGATGTTTGACGTAACAGTTACCGCAATGCTGCAAGAATGTTATATGTTATATTACATCATACCAATGAATTTAGATTTGTATATAAAAGATATTTTAGAGGTTTGGAGAATTAATGTTCTTAGTATATACTTGCAGGAGAGTGCACTAATACACATAATAACAAGAAGTTCTGAATAGAACTAAATGCTTACTTCCCTTTCACTGTAATTTGACTATTTGATAAGACAAGCAGAAAGAAAACTTTAGTATGTATTCATAATGAATTCAATAAAACAATACAATTTGAGACTGGCAGTAACGAAAGGTGAGATTTGTGATGTGTGCCGTTCAGATGGCCAAAGGCGGCATAATATACTTGTATATTCCAAGTTACATGACTACTGGGTTAAGGAATTCAGGCAATATTAAGGTGATTACCTCAATAATTTGAGAGGCTCTGATGTTGGTGATAGGTTTATGAAGTATGCTCTTGGGATGGCTTCATGTGGCATGATATACACAGTTTCATGAAGACTGGATAGGCATTCAGGTAACACTGAGGTTTTGCCTCAGCAATTTGAGAAGATGTAATATTGGTATTGCAGATGGATAACCCTACCTTATTTCATGAAGACTGGTTCAGGCATTAACGTAATATTAAGGTTATTATTGCATCAATTTAAGAGGGTGTAATGTAATGCTGGTATTACCGGTGGGAGGAATTTGTGAAGTATGTCATGGAGATGGTCTCTGGTGACAGGTTAGGCCGCTTTCAGACAAGACACACAGTGGCTTGTGACTAGTGTCTGGGACACAGCCATTCAATGCCACAACACGCACACTTAGTGGCTCTGATGCCAGAAGCCCACGTTGATGTTGCCCTCAGTCATTCGGATGGAGGTATCAAAATGTTTATCCACCATTTCATCAATGACGCTAGACTCTGTATGTCCTATCTTAATGCTAGCATACAACTTAATGCACGTCGAGTGGCCAGACCACAAGTCAGTATCTCAACCACCGAAGGGGAAAGACACAGCGGCGACACAGTGTCTTGGACGTGGGGCACTGAGACGCTTGTGTGAACACTAGTATTTACGCTAATGTATTTCCAGTCACTGGACAGTGCCCAGCCACTGTGTGTCTTGTCTGAAAGCAGCCTTATGCCTACCAAGTTTCATGATGATTGATTCAGGCACTCAAGTAATATTAAGGTTTTTACTGCAACAATCTGAGAGGCTGTAATGTTGATATTACAGATGGGAGGGATTTGTGAAGTGCGCCACTGAGATGTCTTCACATGTACTATGTATATGTATATGTACCAAGTTTCATGAAGAGTGGTACAGGTGTTCAAGCAATATCAGGTCTTGCCTCAGCAATATGAGAGGCAATTTCATGAAGACTGGTACAAGCATTCAAAAGTTGTTGGGGGGGGGGATACATACAGACAGCAAGGTAATCTCATAAGCCTGCCTTTATTTTTTTTTTTCAAAATAAACAGATACCACAACTTATGGCATTATGACACAAAGAGGATTACTATGGAAAGGCTAATGTTGCTTTGATAGGCATACAAGTGGACAAATGCTTAGAAGCAAGAAAGGCAGATTGTTTAACTAATACAATGCCATGAGAAGCACATGTTCCATTGAAAACAAAACTCTTATTTTTCTGCAGCCTGTTGTGTAAGTCACTAAAATAATATTGTATTCTCTGTCAACACAACAATATTGGGGTTCCTGTATATATACACTTGTACACAAGAAATCCCACAAATGTATATAAAACAAAGAAACAAGAAGTTCTGGGAAGAACTACTCACCTACCTTCCTTTCAAAACAGATATGACAATCTGAGAGGATGTTGTGCTATTATTGCCAATGAGAGGGATTTATTAAGTAAGCTGTTGAGACAGCCTCAGGTGGCATGATACACATAAAGTTTCATGGCAGCCAGTTCAGGCATTCAAGCAACATTAATGGTAATACCTCAACAACATGAGAGGCTTAGTGTTGGTATTACGGCGGCGCCATAGCTCAAGCGGTTAGTCGCTGGCTTCCCGGGTTCGATCCCAGGTCTAGTCACGTGGGATTTGTGGTGGACAAAGTGGCGCTGGGGGGGGTTTTCTCCGAGTATTTCGGTTTCCCCCGCCAATCTTCATTCCACCAAATTCTCCATCATCATAATCACCTGGGGCAGGCTACAATAGGCCAATCAGTGGCCGCCGTGCTGAGTGGACCCAGCTGGAGTCCACCCCCCGCTTATTGAATTAAAAAAAATTTTTAGTGTTGGTATTACTGAAGAGTGGGGTTTGGAATGTAAACCACTGAGATGGGGTCTGGTGGAATGATATATATTATCATGTGTTTTGTTACTATAAACAGGGTTTGGACTGGTAAATGGATTTAATGAACACTTACAGAACATAACTACAAGTAACTCTAGCACTACTGCTACTTCACGCATTCTAAAATTCATTTCAGCACGCACTAACTCTTCTCAGTCTGCTGTGTCTTGAATGGTTGTCACCTGGTAATGACTCCCAATGACATAGCTTCCTCAGCTTCCATGTTCTATGCATTCTGTCTTCACTGGCTGTCATCTATCACAAAACTTGGCGTTGCTGCGTAACAACTTATCAACGGGGAATCCTCTGCCTCCAACATATCCACAAGGGTTGGTAACCATCTATGACAACCTCTGACGGATCTGTCTCCATCTGCTATCTGCGGACTATTCAACTCTACTAATGGTTGCATGATGTAGTTACTGATGCAGTGCATGCAGAAAACATTGCTCCCAGCAGTACTCCCATTGGTTACTTTATGTGGCATATTCCACTGTTGCATCACTGTTTATTGTGCCATAACATAGCAATGGACATCTCTTTTGATTAAACTATTCCAGCTTTCAGCAGACATGACCCAATCAAGTGATAGTAAGGTTATTACCTAAACAATATGAGGATGCAGTGTTGGTATTACCGATGAGATGGATTTATGAAGTACACCACCGAGATGAGTTCAGGTGGCATGATATACACAAAGTCTGATGAAGACTGGAAGAAGTATTCACGGAATATTAGTTTTGCCTCGCAATTTGAGAGGCTCTAATGTTGGTATTACTATTTGGAGGGTTCTATGAAGGCACTCCCAGGCATTCAAAAGTTGTTATGGGCAGGATACATACATAGACAGCAAAGTGAGTTCATAAGCCTACTTTTATTTTTTAGCAATAAGGAAAGTAGGCTAAAATGCCTACTAAAATGCCTCAAATGGAACTATCACAATAAAAACATCAAACAACCATAACAACTTAGCATCCATTGTTGATCTTCCATCAAAATTGCAACACTTTTACATTCTACACTTCAACACTACATGCAACAGAAATTTTAAAGGATTATATCTCGTTTTACTTAAGAAGACTACAGCGTGTGATTTTAACATGAATTAAAACAGTGTAGCAGGTTTTAACAGTTTTAGTAAAACATCTGTAACATAAAAACACCTGAAGATGGCCGTTTGAGGCCGAAACATGTAGTGTTGAAGTGTAGAATGTAAAAGTGTTGCAATTTTGATGGAAGATAAAAATGGACACTAATTTGAACAATTGCACCGGGATGCTGAAATACAGAACCACAACCCCTGCTCTGCACAAACAATAGTGTCTACCAGGAACTCAAGGCCAACCTACCCCAGCGAGAACAGTAGAACAAACGATCGCTGTGATATAACAGACAGGTCAGTACTCAGTGCTATGCATTCATACAGAACTTTAAAAATCTATAACTTCACTTTAAACTATGAACAGTGATAGCCAAGCTAGTCCACTGTAGCATACAACATACACAAATTTTAATAAATCTTAATTACTTTAATATAAAGCCAACATAAAAACAAACTCTGTGGTTTTAGTCCACAAGTAAACTATATTGACCAAGCGACCGCCACTTGCCAGCAAAGTTAGTGCCAACTTTAGCAGATAGAGGGTGTCGCATGGTCAGCACAATGAATCTCCACAGCCATTAATTTCAGTTTTCTAGACAGGAATAAAACCAATATACAAAATAATTTTAATATATTCCTAGGTATACTTTTATTTAATACTTATAATGTAACTTGAGGCACAACAAGTATTATAAGTATGAGAAGTTGCACCAAATATGGATCCATATTAGGAGTTCAATGGCCATAGACGTATTCATATATTACTGCCTGATGTCGGTCCCATGAAGACCAAAACATGTAGCAGGAAATGAAATTCAATCTGTAAAATACTGTCTGATTATAAATCATTTGCTGTGATGATGGCTAAGCCTGATCATATATAGCGTATACGTTAACTATAACTATAAAGAGGATCTGAAGGTGGTATGTATGTGCCGAGACATGTTGCCTTAGACAGGGACCCCATCTGGTGGAAATAGTATTGCATTGACAGTGAGTATGATAAATATGATTTATAGCAAATGGTAAATGAATTTTGAGCGCTTCCATTTTCAAAATTAATCCTGAACATACCCAGAGTCCACTGGTGTCACCAAGAGTGATAAGGAACTAGTGTGAATAGTAGAGAACTGATATTGTATTACTTTGAATATGAGATGCCCATGAATTTAAGATGCATCCAATTTTTGAATGCAGATTTGGGGGGGGGGATAGAAAGTTGAATATTCCTCAAATTTATGATGAACCTCAGTTTTCCAATAGGAATAATTTTGTAAATTGTGCGTCTTATATTCAAAGTAATGTGGTATATACTGATTCCATTAGGAGTGGCATATAATGAAAACTTCATTTTAAAATTACAGGAAGTATCGCTGCTTAACTGTGTCCTTATAAACAACCAGACCTTCCAAATTAAAGAAATCCACACATCACATTCTGTATTAGTAAGTGCTGGAAATGAAGTGGGATTTATGCTAAATGAGAAACTCGTGTTTTGGTGCAAAAAGAAAACTGCTGATGCACATAATGAAATGAATGGTTGTTACTATGAAAAACACTCTGTTGGGGAACTTCTTGCTAAGCTCTTACTTGAGACTGTAAACACGGACAATGATTTTACCCCAGCTTAATAAAGAAAACAGTGCATATAAAATCAAGGGCTGAAGAAAATATGTGAAAGCAACTTAAATCAGATTCCTCTTGAAAATGATGATCACAGTGTTTTGTGATTAATTTAATATCTCTGACTTTATAATATCAAAGGGAGGATAGTTTTAATTGGGAAGGATGTGAGAAAAAGCATTCATGGCCTAATTTGTTTTCTTTTATCATCATATTTGTGTGGAGACTGGGAACACACAAAAAAAAAAAAGCTCAGCCAGGAGAGTAGGTGTTCAGACTAGGATTCAAAGCAGGTAAAATTGTCCATGCTTAATTATTTAAGCACTATGTCTTGAAAACATGGGGGAGTGGAGGTATGGCTCCACTTTTCTTGACCACTGCTTCCAAATTAAAAAAAGGAGTGTCACCGTTTCTGCACACTTGCTCATTAGAAGATGTTGAAAACAGACAACTGATATTGTAAACTGTGTTATGGAAATGTGATATAACATCAATGAAATGCCTAAGGAAGGGGTCATTCAGTTCTCTGATTACTCTCATATCGCTAAGTTGCTAACTGCCAAAGTCAAAAGATAAATTCATGAAGGATTTAATACCATCAGGTATGACAAAAATGTCAGGACAACGGAAATCATAATGGTGAAAAGCAGATAAAATTCAAGATAACCTAGAGCCATCATCATCCTACTGTGCGACAACAGTTCAACTCCTGTCACATGAGGAGACTGCCACCAAGATGATGGCACCACTGGTGAAAATGATATCAAAACAACAGTGGGCTAATGCAGAAGAGAGCCTAGAGTGAGTACTTTGACTTCTCCATCTCTATCTTTAATCCAGCTTTGTATGGAAAAGTTAACATCGCTGCTACTATACAGCAGTATGGTAAAAAGGTAAACTCACCTCATGTTCAGGCTTTAATGCAGGAAATGTTATTGCAACAGGACCATCATCCTCTTCTATATCTGAGTCCTTTCGAAATTTTACATCAATGGCTTGATTTCCATCATGAGATGTTACACATGACTCACTATAAAAACCAGGTTCATCTTTCAGTATGTCTGTACACATCTGTAAAACCACCGTACTGATATGAATGTCTGTGCTCTGTTGACATTAAAAGAAAAAGTGTACAGTTTCATACAACTGCATACATTGCATCAAACTGATAAAACTGTTTTGTCCCAAATTTCTTCTTTATGACAATATCACTTCCAATCCACTGACCAACCAACTACTAACTCCCTAGATCAGAAGCTCACTGATATTATCCTATTTTCACATGTCTCATAAGTGGACACCTCTTCAAATATTTTGATGACGATTTTGTAAGCATGTCTCATTGCTCATATGTGTGCTACATGACTCACCCATCCCACCAAACTTCACTTGATAATTCTAATTGAAACTGATGATGAGAACAAGCTCTTCATCATGTGACTTTCAACACGTCCTGTCTTCTCCACATACATCCAAATGTTCACTTCCTCTTCCCTTAATGTGACAAACCACATTAACAACTGTAAATGAAAATTCCATTAAAACCGAAAAAAATAAAAATATCAATCATGATCAAACATGGACGGGTGATGGAACAGGATAAATGCAATGCTGCAGTAGGCGTTCAGTATCCTGATGGCACATTCAAAAAAGCAAAACAGAAGATCATAGTTATGGTAAAACGTAATATGACAGAATGGATAATCTGACAGCCCCTCTGCATCCCCCCCCAACAACAGGAAATATACCAATTTATCTCGACAGGGACAAAATGGTACCTGCAATTCGTATTTACACACACCTACAGGAACCAGCGTAACAAAATTCCTCTGTAAACAAGGCTCACCCTGAGCTCGGTCTCACTTATGGGAAATGTTGATGATGTATAAACCTCCTCAGTTTTCATGTCAATGGCATCTTTTTCGCTCAAATCATCATCATCTTTCACTTTGACTGTATCACTGCTCTGCAGTAAAATTACAAACAAGAGATAATTCTGTTATATGATGAAATTCTCATGCTCTGAATTCAAGGGCATGTTGAAAAGTATGGCTCCATTTTTTTAAGAAACAAACCCACACAATGGTCTGACTGAACTGCAGTCATTCAGTTAGAATTTCCTGCACCCTTGTCTGAAGCTTCATAGTACTGTCACAAGTTTATGGTTCCATGACTAATAATAAATTCTGGATTGGATGACTGGATGTACTGACACATCATTTACAATACCGCTGAATCCCAATGAATTAAAATAACTCAAAATCAATCTTCAGTCAAACCTTTCTTCCTTGACTGCTAAGGACTTGCTTAATTCTCATTCTCGTTCTATGACTGACTTCTCAGTCAAAGTCAAAGTCATGTTATGACCAACGGTCAGCTGGCCAGTCTGTCTTGGAATAAAGCAACCACCTGTGGCTTAAGACCAGATCTTTATTACTGCCAGACAGTTGTGGGTTTGCTGATGTGGGGCACCCTCTCTGATGAGAGGACAGGTCTGCTGTTTGCCAGAGTCACAGTCAGAAGTAGTAAGTCTGCTGTCAGCATGTACAATTTACATTTATATGTAATTAAATGTACAAGGCCTCTATCAGTCGAGGCTCAGAACAGAAGACCTTTAGTACCTCCTGCTATAACGGCAGTCTAGTCAGTTGAACAGTTGTGTGCTTGACTGCTGCCTAGCACTGGAAAGTGATATTTTAAAACTATATGCAAATGTGAGAACAAAATTAGAGGGGCACAAACCTCACTTGAGGTTACAAGGTAACAGAAACATTAAATTAGAAAATAAAACTAACTCATCACATATTACAGATAAAGAAAACATGTGCATAGCCTCACCTTATTAACAGCCTAGAATTAGTCTGAGGAAATTGCATATGAAAAGCAGAACATTACAACAGAAACATTTATCACAACAACTTGTACACCTGATGATGGCTGGTTAGGCTGAAACATGCAGTGGTAAGCAATAAAGAAAAGACGATGTGATATTAACCGACATCGAACACAGACAGCAAAAAAGCAGAATATAAAGTCTGAACAGCAGTTCAATTTATTTCAATTAAACTGATGTTGAGAATTTGCATACCACTAGAACTCTGTGTTATGTGGACACAGACTTATGTATTGTAACAAAACAACTCAATAAACACTTTTTTTTTCTCTGGCGCTAAAGCCCCAATTTGGGCCTAGGCATACCTCCATGAAACACTCCGTTTCACTTCGGTTTACTAGATCTTACACATACGGTAGGACTCCTTGGGCAAGTGATCAGCTCGTTGCAAGGCCTCTACCTGTAGACAAACACAGAAAAACGCACACAAACATCCATGCCCTGAGTGGGATTTGAACCCACGATCCCGGCTTCCGAGCGAGCGAAGACAGTGCATGCCTTAGACCGCTCGGCTACCGTGACCGGCCAATAAACACTTACTTTACTTTAATACAGAGTGCTGTCTTGTGAGATGTGACACCATTTTGTCTCATACAAGTTTACTGACATTTCCATCTTAATGGCTGAAGAGTAATGTAAACCAGCAGCAAGCCAACAGAAGGTGCAGTGAGCCACATGTGAATAACCTGGTTCCAGCCCTGGGCGGGAGCCTTACCAATATAAGCAGGAACATGGGAGAAGGCAGGAGAAGTAGTGGTGTAAGTGACTGGTGGGAGCCATAGGAGGACCTGTAGAGTAACAGGGGTGCTAAGTGGAGTGTAATGGAGCACGAAAGGAAGACAGTGGCAAGATATCGCCATCAACTGCATCCATTTGAAGAACTTATCACTAGAAATTTTGCAAGGATTGTTTCCTGCATTTTCTTAGATATAGATCAGAGATTTCAACAGAAGCCATCCTCTCTGTTCATGTCACACCTCCCCGATGGCTTACTCTAACACTGAAGATGGAGGCAGTATGTTCCTTTGAGACATGTGAACTTCTGTCAGGGTACACAGTGCCATGTCACAGAAGATATTACCATAAATAGTCATGACTGTTAAGATTCTTTAATATAATATATTTATTACTATAATTTGTGTAATGTGAGGATAATAGTGTGCAGGCCAACAAGATCTGCATTTAGCTTCCAGTTTTACAGCAATAACTAGCCACTTTGGTTGGAAATATGCAGTTGGGTATAAATCATACGAGGGGGGACCCAAAAATAACCGGAAACGACCTGTTGCGCACGCATGCCTTGTAGTTACGAGTTGTGCTGCTAGGTGGTGTTAGCTGGGGGCCTCCCGCGACTGTTAGTGAGCTGGCATCAGTCTGAGTTAAGTGGTTTGTCTGTGGTGCTCTGTTTCAACCCTTTGGCGATTAGTGAGATGGCCGACCAGAAGGAACAAAGAGTGTGTGTGAAATTGATGAAGATCGTCGAAAGACCATTGGCCAACTTTCTGAGGAAACGAACATCTCATGGAGCACGGTCCAGCGAATTTTAACCGAAGGTTTGCACATGAGATGGGTGTCTGCAAAATTTGTTCCTCGCTTGCTCGGAGATGACCAAAGAGAAAACCGCGTGAATGTTTGCCGCGACTTGAAGAGTGAAGTGCAGTTTTCCCTAACAGAAAGCAAAATTTCACGCACACTCTTTGTTCCTTCTGGTCGGCCATC
Source organism: Cryptotermes secundus (assembly GCF_002891405.2). Taxonomy (NCBI): domain Eukaryota; kingdom Metazoa; phylum Arthropoda; class Insecta; order Blattodea; family Kalotermitidae; genus Cryptotermes; species Cryptotermes secundus. Next base: position 20,024 of record NW_019730018.1, on the reverse strand, counting down.
TCACTAATCGCCAAAGGGTTGAAACAGGAACGCACACAACAGAGCACCACAGACAAACCACTTAACTCAGACTGACGCCAGCTCACTAACAGTTGCGGGAGACCCCCAGCTAACACCACCTAGCAGCACAACTCGTAACTACAAAGCATGCGCGTGCAACAGGTCGTTTCCGGTTATTTTTGGGTCCCCCTTCGTGAATGTATCCACAGAGACATGGTTTGAGCATTCAAAATTACAAATATGTTGGAAACAAAATTTTGAGATATGACAATTTTCAGACAGAGGAAACTGGTACTGTGATATGAACAGAATTATATCAGCTCAGTCAGTATAGTGACGGCTGTGGGCTGGATGAGTCATGTTTCCTTTGTAGGAGGGGTAGAAATGTGATCCTGAGCTACAGCATCCAGACCAGGCACTCCCAGCCTCCTGTCTAGTTGATATCAGAGGCTCCTTCCCTGGCATTTGATGATGACCATTCACCTCAATCTAGTACCAAGATTAAAAATGTCATGGCACAGCAGAAACATTATGCCACTGAGCTGTAAGGTAAAATTTGCCCTGTTTAACTAATTAAGCATGCCATAAAGGTGTATGGGGAGTGGATGGAATCATCCACGTATTCTTGACCTACCCATTAGTTAGGAATGGTCAGCTTCACACCCTGGCCGCTTTACCCCCAGGGAACAGCTCCCACTACACACTGGATAGAAGGCTGCATGGGCCCCAGAGCCAGCCTAGATTATGTGTCTAAGAGAGAAATTTTGCTCCTGCCAGGATTTGAACCATGGCCATCAAGACCATAGTCCATCGCTATACCAACTGTGCTATCTCAACTCCTGCCATTTTTAAAGATAGGACTATTAGGATATGATGATGTTTTAAACTCATTTCAAGACAAGTTTATAATGTAGCATAAGTGTTCCAGTATGGCTATAACTGAGACGTCTGGTATATTTGTAATGCTCTAGACTCATATTTAAAATATTTGAAAGAGGCTCAATTTGAATCTTGGCTGGTGTACTGGCTGTCCTAACGATCTTTGTTGTCCTGTCTGCCAAGGTAAATGCTGGGATAGTACTTTGATTAGGTACCTACTGCTCCCTAGATTCCAAAAAGTTAGTTCATGGTTCAGATCTCAAAATTAAATTTCCGATACACACGATGTTACAAATGGTATTTCAAGGTCCAACCCACTTAAATCATAATTAAGCTCAAAGTTTATCCTGGATGGATAATACTACAAAGCAATGCTGTTGTTATATCACCGATGAAACAGGAAAAGTTACACTAAACAACAAATAATCTTTTATTACTTGGAAACGGGCACTAACTTGAAGATAAGAAGTGGCAGTGCTATGTAATGTAATAGGTTAAGAACAATGTCACGTGGCACCTCATGGCTGGCCCACTGTTACATCACAGCTTGTTGAACAGATTCGGAAGCAGCTGTGCTATGTGGAGTCACAGTTCATTCTCTGGCACTCTGCGAGAGGAGGAAGGAACTTGAGCAATCTTGAAAGAAATTCACTGAAACTAGACGAGGATTGCAATACGCAGTGTACTGAGAGTAAAAGCACCAAAAACAACAGCCCATATGAGATTGTCAAACGAGTTCCCCTCAGTCGACATCAGAAAAAGAACCTTGCTTGTCAACATTGTGATTCACCGATGGAAAATTAAAATGACCTCTCAGACATTAACACGAGCAAAAGCAAAGACAGGTTGGCAGTCTCAGCATACTAGTAGGGGGAGAAGAGACAGACCAAAGGAAACGTAACAGATTAAAATAGAGAAGGCAGAAGTATAATTAGAATGATGAGATGGGCAGGGCATGTAGCATGAATAGTGGACAAGAGGAATGCATATAGGATATTGGTGGGAAAGCAAGAAGAAAGATCTTAGATAGATGGGATGGTATGGATTGGATTGATCTGGCTCAGGATAGGGACCAATGGAGGACTCTTGTGAACATGGTAATGAACCTTCGGGCTCTATAAAATGTTGGGAAGTTCTTGAGTAGCTGCATAGTTGGTGGCTTCTCAAGAAGGGCTCAGCTCCATGAGTGAGTGTGTGAGAAAAACAAATAGGAGATTAAAGAGGAAGAGGAAAAGAAGATGGAAGAGATGAAAAGAAGGTGGATATTGTGTTTTCCTGTGTTTAGGTAGCGGCCTTGCAATGGGCTGATCGCAATGGAACTGAACAAGAGGCTTGGGCCCTAATGGGTTGGAAGAGCCACTGAAAAGAAAATAATGGAACCTGAAAGACGTTTTCAGACACAGCAGAGGTGCCTTTCAACCTTTTCATCACAGAAGAAACACAGATCGAATTTATGAAATGCTGTGGTGTTTGGAATATCAGATGATGAAGAAAACCTAGAAGCACACTGATCCTGAATGAATGCAAGTTGGTAACCCTGCATGTAACACACCTATGCCTGTGTTGGTTCCTGTTATGACTGTCACTTTGCCTGCAGGTCATAACCATGCAGCACCTATAAGGCCATCATAGAGCCATCAAACATCTGATGAGGTTGGTTTGCCTGGAAGTTAGTTTAGTCCAGGAGAGTGAGTGTGAGAGGAGATTCTTCATTCAGGATTCGCAAGTGAGTTGTAATTCAGTCATACGATAGTTGAGTGTTCAGCTGTGGAGTGTTAACCAGCTGACAACAGAAGCTGAAGAATTGACCGACTTGTAAATCAGAACCAAGTCAGTCACGCAGAAGAGAATACGCTCATAGTCCGGTAAGGAATGGAGAAGGCTGCAGACAGACATTAGTTGTGAGCTCTTATAATTGGTTGTAATTGTAAAAGAAGTGCCAATAAATCCAATCATCTAATCCAGAACCCGTTATTATTAGGACACAAACCCCATCATATGTGACAATTATCTAATTATAAATTATATATATAAATAAATTATCTAATTATAGACCTATTTCACTATTACCTGTTTTTTCTAAAATCTTTGAAACATTAATATATAAGAGAGTAGTGAATTTCTTAAATAAACATAATTTGATATCTGATGCCCAAAATGGCTTTAGACAAAATAAATCAACTCATACAGCACTGCAATCATTTATTGAGGATGTTCAGAAAGCATTAGACAATAAGTTTTATGCTTTGGGTATTTTTTTGGATCTTTCCAAGGCTTTCAATGTGATAAACCACAAATTACTGTTGGCTAAATTGGAACTTTATGGGTTTAGAGGAATTTCACTCTCTTTGATGAGATCATATCTTA
>NW_019730018.1:12799-16647 GCF_002891405.2 Cryptotermes secundus | reverse complement strand
CTTATTATTAATATTGAAAAGACAAAAGCACTCTTTTTTCAGGGACGTGGTTCCCATCAAACTGATAAACCGGAACTTTATTTGAATAATAAGAAAATAACATACACAGCTAATTTAAAATTTTTAGGTATATATATTACAGAGAATTTAAGTTGGTCCTCTCACATTCACCATTTAGTTCAAAAATTAAACAAAACCATCTATCTTATCAAATCCTTACGAGATTTGGTCAGTCTTCCAATTTTGAGAAGTGTGTATTTTGCGAAATTCGAATCTTTATTGAGATATGGTATTATTTTTTGGGGCTGTGGTCAAAAGGACATTCAAACTGTATTTAAAATCCAAAAAAAAAATGTTTAAGACTGATCAAAAGAGTCAATAACAGGATATCGTGTAGAGAATTTTTTGGTGAATTTAAAATTTTAACCTTAACTTCATTGTATATCTTTGAGACGTTGTGTTTTTTAAGGAAAAATAGGATATATAACATCTCGTATTCAGATGTGCACGGTTATAACACAGTACATAAGCAGAATTTGTATGTCCAAAACATGTAACACCTCACGTTGTAAAAGGAGTGTGATTAACATGGGAATAAGATTGTATAATAACTTGCCCTCTCAAATAAGAAGTATTCAAGAGTTCAAGGTTTTTAAGCGTCAATTAAAGGATTACTTGTTGTGCAAAGCTTTTTATTCCCTTCAAGAATATTTTTACAAGAATTAGCTTAATAATAAAACAAAGATAATTAGGTAATTTATTTTAGCTATTGCATGTAATTTACAGTTTAGCTTTTGTTGCCTTATTATACTCATCCACTGTGTTATCATATTTAAAGGACTTATTATGTTATTTTTCTATGATTTTTATATTATTAGTCATTTGATGTGATGTTTAATCTCATATATTTTTTTAAAAAACTGACTTGTCCAATTGTACATAATGTAACAGTTATGGATGTTAAATAAATAAATAAATCAATCAATCAATATTATTATTACTAAAACCTGCTATCACTATCTTCAGGGCTGAAGAGAATGTCAAACAAGTTATTACATAGGTCTACATGCAGTTTGGATGGTAGTGATTCCATTGGAAGGCAATACTGAAGACGAGTAAATATAATGCAGGGTTGATTTCAGATGACACAGCATAGCGGGGCCTGTGAGAGCACAGGCACACCATGCAGTCTCCTGAGGCAGCAAGATTTTCTGATACCTTATTTTTGGTATTTTGCTAAACTGAAATGAATTTCTCTGGCTATACTGTTCATATTGTGGCCACTAATTGGCAGTCATCTAAACATGTTATGCAAGAATCTTTGTAAACTATTAACTGCAAACAGTGGCACTACTGAAGAAAGCAGTCTTCTGGGATTTGGCACCGTGTATATGTGGTGTTAACCGACGTTTCGGAGGAACGTATCACCTCCATCTTCTACCCTGAAGATGGAGGCAAAGCGTTCCTCCGAAATGTCGGTTAACACACATATACATGGTGCCAAATCCCAGAAGACTGTTTTCTTCATAGTCACCACCGTGAAAGCCTCAAATCTTACACAGTGGCACTACTGTCTGTCTGTAACCTCAAGACCACAGTGACATGGCCTTAGCAGTGCACTAGACAAGTCCTGACATATAAAGATGGTTGGGAAGGCACCACAAAGTAGAAACATAACTGATGCAAGTGCAGTTTCTTTCAATATTTCATTATCAGTATCTGTTACATTCCTGTGATAATGTATGGTCAGTTTCAATGCAACGCACAGCAGCACATAAACTTCTGTTCCTGTGGGTTAAATATAAATTTAACATTCATTGGTCATTAAGTTGTATTGAAGCATACTGGTAACTACAGCATTAATTTATTTATATACTGTCGCGTATCGGGATATATCGCGACCAATAACTTCACGCCGTATTTTATATAGCAAATTTTATTTCACATTCGCACTTACAATCACCCAAATTACAGATTTACGATTACTGCTATCTGCAGTATCACAAATAGTACACTCCAAATGCCACAATACAACTGACTAGTTGCTGGCTAACTCGGAACTAACTCGGAGGTAGCTCGAGGACTCACTCGGCTGTAGCTCCAGGACTCGCTGACTGACTGTGAATAGCCTTCGCTGCTCCTTATGTAGCCTTGATCGGACAATTGTTGTCTGGTGCCTTGTTGCTAGCCACGCTGTCCGGAGTTGTTGACTGCTGCCTAGCAACCGCGATATCCCTCGGTGATGTCACCGCTGTTGATTCGCTTTGCATAGCTTCATGGTCGCGGGGACTCGGCTAACGTCGGCTCACTTCGGCTCCGCTCGTGACGTCACCGCGCGTTGCGCATTGTATAGCTACCAGGATGCGGGGTGATTACTCGCCTATTACGCGAGCGCTACGTTACAGCTACGTGCAGCTGGGGAGGTAGGGGTCAACATGTCACAATACTTATTTAACAATGTCAGTATATCAGAACACATCATACAAAAACTGATGCTCTCACTTCTGTTCCTGTTGATGTTTTCTTCTATTACTGTGACTGCTGAATGATACATTACAGATGCAACCTGAAAATGGCCCCTCCTCACTATGCAGACCTTGTTGACTCTTCCACACATCCTGGGTTCTGAATAATTTATTTCAAACAATATATAATCTGTAGGAACTATGCTACTGTCAACACAACAAATATTAGTATTATATTTAGATCTTTATTTACTGCAACATGTTTCGGTCATACATGACCATCAGGCAGGAATACGTATAGTTATTGAAATACCGATACGGATCCTTATCGGTGCAACGCATTGTATTAAATATTAACATAAAAATTTGCCTGAGTTTAGTGTAGTTAAAATAGCAAATACATGATTAAGAATAAAAATAAAAGATAGAATAAAGGTGTACATATATAAAATGTTGAAATATTATTAAAACATATTATTTCAGACATCACACCCGAATGTCCGCAACCCAGTATGTACTCAATGATCAATCATGTAAATTGCGTATTACACACATGAAAGGGAAACACCGCTCCCCACTAAATATGCATAAGTAATGTGATAATCTCTGAAGTTCATTCTCGGGAAATGAACCAATTATACTTGTTACTTTATTCTTGAGAGCTTCACGTTCTTAGGGGTAACTCTTATACAAATTTCCATTTAAGTTTTTGCAAAAACAATACTGAAAAATATAATTAACATGAGGTCATCTGGGAGACCAGGGTGTTTTGCCGGATATCCTATTCTTGAACTCCTCACCACATCACACGTGTCAACCACATATGGAATCAGCCATTTTTACTTGAAATCCCCATACTATACTTCTTCAGTAGTTGATTTGAAAGGAATTGAATATATCACTCAATACCACCATGTGTCAAGACTGCTGAAAATTTACTGGGCCAACTGTTTACTGCCACTTACAGTACACCTCCCCCCATTTTTACAATGTGTAACTGCCATTATAGATGTAAAGTAGCCTACATGGATGTGAATAATCTGCAGTAAAGTGCAAAGTCATGTGAAGGTAATATTTACAGTGATGGAAGTGTTTCTTATGCACTGCATAATATTTGCATTCCACAACTAACATAAAGAGTTTCATAGTAATATTAAAGGATAGTGTTCCAAGGCATATCAATGCTCTCCACCATGAAACATTATTTTTTCTTAAGGTTAAAAAACAGCTCAAATGTCTTAATCATAAAGATTATAAATGATACACACTCCATCCCAAGTGCAAACAATATATATTGTGACATGTTGACCCCTACCTCCCCAGCGGTACGTGGCGGTAACGTAACGCTCGCGTTACTACGGTAATAGGCGAGTTCCCGCCCCG
>NW_019730018.1:0-10352 GCF_002891405.2 Cryptotermes secundus | reverse complement strand
TTCCACACTGTACAGGTGTTATCTATAATATACAAATATTCGTATTATTATATTATATATAATATATATATTATCATTTATCATGTATCATTTATCATGTAGAGTGCAACAGGATGCTGAGATATAATATTATAAAGATTATGTTCTCAGATAATATATTTAGATTCTGAAAATCAGTATTTTTTGCACTGTACAAGAAAATGGGGGAAAATGTCCCATGAATCAACAATCTCCCCTACTGTGTCAATCTTCAGGTTTTAAGAATATGCAAAGCAAACAACTAAGAGCAGTAACCACACCTATGTTTTGTAGTCACAGCTGCAAGAACATCAAACTCGAAATGGACACACTTAGCTCTTCCATACATTCATCCTATACATGGCAGTTTGAATATTATTAAACGTCACTGGAAGCTCCATTCTGAGTGATGCAGCACAGGTGGGTCTGGACCTCCAAGGACTGCACAATTATACGGCAACTTTCTTTTTTGCGTGTTTTGTCAGATTAATGTTATTTCTCTGGCTGCCTTGTTCACATTGTGGGTATTAAGAGGCAGTCATATAAATATGTTACACACCAATCTAAGTAACCTGTGAACTGCAAGCACTGAACTTTGCCCAAGTCTGTAACCTCAAGACAACAGTGACATGGCCTCAGCAGTGAAGTGCCCAGATATAAGGATGGGTGCCAACAGGATACAAAGGAGAAACAAATATTGCTGCAAGTGCAGTTTATTTTGATATTTTGCCCTCAGTACCTGTTGCATTCCAAATATTGTCAGATCAGTTCTGAAGCAATGTAGAGAAGCAGATAAACATCTGCTCCTGCGAGCTATGAGCACATTCATCACTGATTCATCAAGTTCTATTAAACTATATTGACAAATAAAAGTAATCATTTATTTATTTTTTAAGGATGTCACTACCTTCCAAAACATCATAACCAACATGATGCTCCCACTTATGAACTTCTTGATGTTTTTTCTTACTACCGCCACTCTTGAACGATTTATTACACAAACCACATGCATAAGGTCTCTCCTCACTATGTACACGTTGATGATTCTTCCGCATACTTTGTGTACTGAACGACTTCATACAAACATCACACACAAATGGCCGCTCACCAGTATGGACACGATGATGAGTCTTCAAAACATCGCTATGGGTAAATGATTTATTACACACATCACACGGAAACGGTCGTTCCCCAGTATGTGTGCGTTCATGTCTCTTCAGATCACTAAGGAATCTGAATGATTTATTACATGGTTCACAAGAAAATGGCTGTGCTGAAGTAGGGATGCACTGATGTACCTTCAGATCATCCTCCTGTCTGAATAACATCTTACACACACCACAGGAAAATGGCCACATCTCACTATGTATGTGTCTGTGTACCTTCAGGGTTTTCTTATTATTGAATGACTTGTTACACACATTACAGGAATATGGACACGCGCCACATTGTGTTCTCTGGTGATTCTTCACAGTAGTTTGATGAGCTAATGACTCGGTACCGTGTATAAGTTGTTCATTCACATTACTCTGGTCAAGGAAAGGAAATATTATTAGCATAATACTTAAGAAAAGGAAAACTTTAAACAATGGGCTATCAATAAAATCAATAATCAAGTTCCTAGAATTCCATACCTGTGCATATCCCTATACACACCTACAGAGAAGTCATTTTAGAATCAGAAGAATGGAAGACAAACTGTTGGGCAACAGGATGCGGAACAAGTTACCATGAAGACAGGCTGTTGATAAACGGTAGGTTGCAAAGTTACGCAACAGTGTTGTTTCTCCATGCTGTACTGAGCCGAGCCGAGCCGCGCTGGTTGCTATGCAGCAGTAAACACTCTGGGCAGCGTTGCCAAGCAATGCCTCTGTAATCACGGTGGTCGCGCAACAGTGAAGCAAGCTGCATTTTCCACCTGTCCAATTGACGGTTTATAAGAGAAACTGGAATGCTTAAGGAGTCAGTTGAAATGTAGCAACCGCTGAAGACAGCTGAAGTATAGCAGCAGTGGGAAGAACCGAATGCGTGATTAGAAGATCTTATGTGTGATCAGTGATAGTTTGTGATAACTGAGGAGGTTTAAATAAGTGAAGACTACTGAAGATAGAGTGAATAGATTAGTGTGTAGGGTTTGTAAATTGTGTAAACCCACAACAGTGTTATAATTAATTGTAGTTACGACTTGCAGGTTGTTAATAAAACCAATTAACAATCTGAATGGTGTCAACAGTAGACAAAACACATTACAATATTAATAATATCTCTGTGTCCATAATTTGTGTAAACATAATTCAAAGTGCCCCACATCAGAATCTACTTTCATTTATTTCCTGTCTTTATTCAGAATTCTTTTCTGCCTTGTGGAAAATGATAAAAAATAGCAAAAACCACATCAGCTTTCTGAGTGCTAAAGAAACCATCATACACAAAATACAAAGTGAACACAATCTGGCAACTCAGGTTACCTTAACAATAGTGCCACTACTTTTGTGGAGATGCTTAGTGAGGAGAAACTGCCTAGGGTACAAAAATGAATGACATGTTCAGAAACCTTCTGAGGACTTTGAATCCACTGGTCATACAGAAATAAACGTTCTTCTAAATCATTTACATCCGAACATTCAGCCAACTGTTGCCTGATATCTCAGTTTATCTCTTTGTACAACTACGGACCAAACCGCCTCCCACAGCGCACACAGTTTACTAGGCTAGCCCAGGTTGGATTACTGCCATTACCATTAACCTTGAAAGATAGAACAATAAAAATTCCCTCAGTATAATGACAACCATTTATCAACTTCTGAAATGTATAACTACCTAATTAACTACATGGAGTTGAGACCTTCTGAGAAACCATCAGTCACTGAGCTACTCAAGAATCTCCGAACATTTTATGGAACCCGAAGGTTCATTACCATGTACACAAGAGCCTTCCACTAGGCCCTGTCCTGAGCCATATCAATTGATTCCATACTGCCCCATCCTGTCTCTCTATGATCCATTTTAGTGTTATCCTCCCACCTACGTCTACGTCTCCACAGTGGTATCTTTCCTTCTGCCTTTCCCACCAAAACCCTATATGCATTCCACTTCTCCCCCATGCATGCTACACATCCTGTCCACCTCATTCTTCTTCAATTGATCATTCTAATTACACTTGGCAAAGGGTACGAGTTATAAAGCTTCTCATTATGTAGTTCTCTTGAACTACCTATCACTCTGTCCAACTTCGACACGAATACTCTCCTCAGCAGCCTGTTCTCAAACACCCTCAGTCTGTGCTCCTCTCTTAATGTCAGAGGCCAAGTTTCACAACCATACAAAACCAAAGGCAAAATTATAGTTTTGTATACTCTAATTCTTATGCTTTTAAGACATCAGATGAGAAGACAAATTTCTGGACTGAATGGTACGAGTAGCAAGCATTATTTCCAACAGTTGACAACATCCAATTTATCTGCATAATGAATGTTAACCTCCTTCACAAAACTTTGAAGAATCATCATCACTTATCCTATTAGAGATCCTAATGGAAATGGAGACACACATCTCCTGTCTGGATACAGTGTGCACCACAGTTGCATGAGATATACAGTAAATAGCAACCTTCAGACTCTGATCCTGGAAATACAATGAATGTCATGGCACAATGCAGTGTCACAAAAAACGTTCACTGGAAAGGATGCGCAAACAACTGTGGAAGGCTTCTGTGATTTTAACACTTTTATGAAACATCTTTCTGTCTTCTCACTGTATTGATTCGTATTTCTTAACACTGCCTTATGGAAAAATGCAGGCAGTGTGCAACAGAATGAACTCCCCTTCCAGACATTTTGGAAATGACAGAGAAAATTTACCTGAAAGGAGTTGTTTCATGTGACGACAGAGAGACAGAGTCCAGAAAACCAATACAGTTATGCATATACAGTAGAACTTGGTTATAACGTCATCAAAGGGACCTAAAAATAGTGTCGTTATAAACGAATGTCGTCGTAACCAAAATGGGCACTTCCACAGTAGCCTTATGTTAGTCACGTAAAAATCTACCAAAAACCGAGTTAAAATGTTGCATTTTTTAGTGAAATACGTAGTTAAGTACAGACTAACGTAACATTAACGTGGAATTGCCCAAATGTGTAATATCAAAGACATATTACAGCGCTTTTCACTGACAATACACACCGCACTAATACTGTATATTAAAGGTAGGCCTACTCACCAAATTACAGTAGATTACATCAATTGTTGTGCCTTACTGTACCTAGATACGAGTACAGTAATCAGTTATCTTCATCTGTTTCCTGTTACTTGCCCAATACACACTTTCTAAATTACGTTCAATGTCCATATCAGAGAAATTCAGGAATGAAAATGACGTTACATACGAGGTTGATGCATTTGTGCATGTCGTACTAAGCAAGGTATAAAAACAGTTGCTTTATAAGGAATTAGTTCGTACCATTGAATATTTGACGCAATAGACAAGGTGTCGCAGAAACCGATGTTGCTATAACCAAGTTTTACTGTATAAGTGAAATGTGTCTGACACACAAACTCACCCCAGGTTCAGTCTTTACTGAAGGAAATGGTATCGCCAAAGGATCCTCCTCTTCAACTTTTACACTCATGGCCCAATTACACGTCTCACTGGATGGACCCGGTACATCTTTCATTAAGATAGTACAGATCTGTAAAAATCACTGCACCCTTATGAATCATATCTATGGTCTCTCAACGACAGATTACATGCAATAGGATACCCTTTCATTACCAATAGTTTACACTGAATCAGACTGGTAACAGCTGTTTTGTTAAAATTTTCTTCTTCACAACAAAATATTTCCTGAGCAACCAACTGACCAAACTCCTTCACGTGCTCCCTGACTGACGGACTGATCAACAGACTACTACCTCCCTTGGAACAATATCCTTCAACAAAAGCTAATAGTCATTCAGCAAGTGCAGCATTTCTCTGCCTTCTATAGTACTGGAGGGTTTGATATCACGTCTACATGAGCCCATTATGGGTCCCTGCCATAAGCAAAAGGCATGTTCACACCTTCCAAACTTACATATTGTGACATGTTGACCCCTCCCACCCCGCAGCGGTAACGTAACGCTCGCGGAATAGGCGAGTAATCACCCCGCATCCTGGCAGCCATGCGCGGTGACGTCACGAGCGGAGCCGAAGAGAGCCGAGCCCCGTAACCGGATAACTGTGCAAGGCGAATCAACAGCAGTGACATAACCGGACAGCGTGGCTAGCAAAAAGGGTGCCTATTACGTGGCCGTTTTCCCGTATTGTCCGATCGAGGCTACATAGGGAGCAGCGAAGGCTATTCACAGTCAGTTATAAAGTAACAGTCGCCGAGTTCTAGTGTGGCTACCGCAGAGTTGTACTGAGTTATAAAGTAACAGTCGCCGAGTTCTAGTGTGGCTACCGCAGAGTTGTACTGAGTTGTACTGTGACAGCCGCCGTGTCAAGACGTAGAGTCAGCCAGTCAGTTGTATTGTGGCATTTGGAGTGTACTAATTGTGATACTGCAGATAGCAGTAATCGTCAGATTGTAATTTGGGTGATTGTAAGAGCGAGTGTGAAATAAAATTCGCTACATCGAATACATCGAGAAGTTATTTGTCGCGATATACCCCGCGATACGTGACAATATAATACAGCGATCTATCATTCCTGGATGTATTGCTTTCCCAAATCCATCGTTCAATTTCTATGGTTCCTGAACAAATCCTACTTAAACTACAGAAATAAAACTTGCATCATTCATTCTTTGATTTATCATTTTCCCAACATCTATTGTTCAGAATTTTTAGTCCTGAAGAAGGTTAATCCAAGAATGATCGTTTTTGAGAGAGCGCAACACTACACACACAAATGTTGGTTTGCATCGCTAGTAGTAACAGTGGTTGATGTTTCTGCAACGTGATGCAGAAAGTGGTAGTTTTGGCTCTGTACTGTTAGGCCAGCGATACACGGACGACATTCTGCTGTTGAAGTGGACTGCAATGTGTAGTCCAGCTGGGTCCATTCGGCACGGCGGTCACTGATTGGCAGGGGAAACCGAAGTATTCGGAGAAAACCCGCCCCAGCGCCACTTTGTCCACCACAAATCCCACTTGACCAGACCTGGGATGAAACCCGCAGTGCCCCGGTGGGAAGCCAGCAACTAACTGCTTGAGCTATGGCATAGCCTAATGTGTAGTTAACTTGCAGTTTTTAAACGCTGCATGTCGACAGCATTTTGCAGCTCTCACAACAGCAGTTTGCAGTTCTCATGATAGCAACATTATTTGTCAGTGAAGCAATGTTGTAGTAATGTTGCTCCTCCAGTTGTGTAGAAGGAGGTGAAGGCGAAGGAAATTTTGAAAATTCTGGATACATCCAATATTACAAAATAGAACACAAAATGGACATTTTCATAATTTATTTACAGAGCTTAGACAATATGAGGGCATATTTTTCAATAATTTAAAATGTTAATTTCTTCCTTTGATACGATGGCTCACATTTTAAGAAACAAAATCCAATGCCTCGATACCATTATGAGAAGTACACCGGCAGGAGAAAGACTCGCTGTTACACTGCGGTAAGTTCTTTCTTGCACCTATTACACCTTTAACTCTAGTCTTCAATATGGAGTTTCATAATGTATCATTAAAAATGCTACTAAAAATAGTATCCCAAGCAGACTTTGACGCCTACATGTCTGTGGATAAGGAGGTCATGAACCTGGCAATGTGTGGTGTGCTGTGTATGGAAGAAATGTGTGATGTGGTGGGAAGTGGAAGTTGCGTGGAGAAGGGGCAAGGTGATGGTGGTAATGACGATGATGAAGCTGAGTCCGAAGCAGGGCCGAGTTTTATGGAAGCAATTCGTAAGTTTGAGCCAATGAGAGTGTTCATGTTTGCTCACAACAGCAGCAGAAACCAAGCAAACACTGTTAATATTGTAAGGTTATTATTCAGTTTGAAAAGGAAAGGGGCTAATGACTTTTTTAATAAGAAGTAATGCAAGTTGGACTTGACGGCAGAAATAACATCATTTGTGAACGTTTTCTGATTTAAAGGTAAATGTGGCCTTTTTATTAATTTTACATAGGCCCCTGCATCTACCATTATCTTTTCAGGATCCCCAATGAAAACGATGAATCGAGGTTTCATTTTATCTATTTTAATACTGCTGTCCTATCTTCAGAGAGGAATTTGGATAACTCAGTTTGTATAGCGATGGTCTGTAGGCTGTTTGATTCCTAACAAACGGAGGTCTTTCTCTTCTCTGTGGCACCAAGAGCAGCTCTGTGGACCATCAAGCCTCCTATCCAAAGGGAACTGATGGCTCTTTCCCCAGGGGTAAAGCAGCCGGGGAGTGAAGCTGGGCACTCACCTCCATCTAGTGCCAAGGTCAAGAATGGTGGAGCTATACCCCCAGTCCTCCATATGTCTTCATGGCACAGTGCTTAATTAATTAAGCACGGGGAAAATTTTTATATTCAGGGAGATGTCACAAATGGACTCTTCTCTTCACCGGTTCTGATGAATACTCTGTGAGCATTTCTCATTTCTCACATGCTGCATGAACCAGCTGTACCATCTCCCTTGACTGTTGATAAGAACAACCTCCCCATTATGCAGGTTTCCCCACTGTACCGTCCTGTTCTCCCACATGTCCAAATGCTCACTACAGACCCTGTTCTGAAACAATCTCAATATTTATTCTTCTCTTAGAGTGAGAGATTATATCAATAACAATAAATGAAACTTCTATGAAAACTAATAAAAAAAAGCAGTATTCATCATATCAAACATGGACAAGTGAATGGATGAGATAAACAGGCTGCTACAGATGTTCATCATCCCAGGTGGCCAGCGAAAGGAGCAAAAAGGGGTGATTATAGAATGGCATGTGAAAACTGTATAAGGTAACATGATGGAAAGGATAATCTGACAGCCTCCTCTTATCCCCACCTCCAACAACAGGAAATGGACCAACTTATCTTGACAGGGACAAAATGGTACCTGCAATTCCTATTCACACACATCTACAGGAACCAGCACAACAAATTTCCTCTGCAAACAAGGCCCACCCTGGGCTCAGCCTCACTTATGGAAAATGCTGATGGCATATAAACCTCCTCAGTTTGCATGTCAGTGGAAATTTTTTCACCCACAATTACCACAGCATCTTCTATTCTGAATGCATCAATGTTCTGCTGTAAAGTTATAAATGAAAGGTAAATCTGTTATTGTTACATCAATATATATGCAAAACAAAAAAGTAATAAAAACACCTGATTTCACACCTAACATTATATCATAAGGGCTCACCTGGGGTTCAACCTCATTTCTGGAATAAGCTGATGGTGTATAAACATCGTCACTGCACATGGCAGATGCAATTTCTTCACCCTTAATATCCGCAGAATTTCCTATTCTCAGTGCATCAACACAGTGCTGTAAAGTTATAAACAAAAGAGGGTTCTTCCACAAGATACATCTGTTATATGTGATACATATGCAGAACAAAGGATAGCATACACAAATACACAACAGCTGATTCCACAGTGAAACGTCTAACATTATAACACTGCCAAATACTAGTAAACAGACATGGGGTTTGGACTGGTAACTGAATTTACTGAATGTTTACAACTCGTAACTACAAATAATTATAACACTTTCCCTAAACTACACACTCTACAAATCACTACTGTAAACACTAAGCCTTCTATGCCTTCGCTAGTCATTGCTTCACTGTGGTAATCTAACAACAGAAGTCATGAATCTGGACTGGTAACATCTGACTCATGACACTGTCGACTCAGTTGTTTGGTCAGTTAAATTGCTGCTGGTCTTCACCAGCACAGTTAATCCTGTCTGCTCAGTTGGTAGGTTGGTTAAATGGCTGCTGGCCTCTTCCAGCAGTGTTATTACTGGCTTCAGTGTCCTTGAGATCCCTGACCAAAATTTTTATGCTCTCCTAGACATGTATGTGTTTCAAAATGGGGCTTCCTCTTTGCCAAAGGAGGGGTCGGTGTTTCTACGTTGGCGTTATGTTTGTTGCACTGCAGTTTCAACACGTGTATATCTGCGCTGTCATGGCGTCGAGGTCACTATGTACACTGTGCACCATTTTTCACTGCACTGTAATAAGTAACATTTATACAAGGTATACGGAGGTTTCTTGCCAATGTAGGCTTGTGCAGCAGGTTACGCCTTAACTTATACAACTACTCTGAAACTGCAGTTAACCAGCTTAACGGTTGTAGCAGTGACCACCGGCAAGTTT
The DNA here is from genome assembly GCF_002891405.2 of Cryptotermes secundus. NCBI lineage: Eukaryota > Metazoa > Arthropoda > Insecta > Blattodea > Kalotermitidae > Cryptotermes > Cryptotermes secundus. Next base: position 1,030 of record NW_019730018.1, on the reverse strand, counting down.
AAACCTCTTATACTTCCTGTGCCTGGCTTTTCCTTGTCCAATACCATATACATTTGGATTCACATGGTTTAGGATTTAATATGCTTGTGTCCTGCATAATTTAGTTATACAGCCATATACATAAGAAAATTTTTAAAGCAACACGCAACTTATGGACTGGTGTACACGTGTCAGGATTTCCAATAGTGCATAGTACTCTGTTCTGTAGGTACTGCAATTTCAAGAGGTGTCAGCCCACTCCCAGGTGGGACAGGCATGAGTTATAACCAACCTAATTTGGATGATGTCCTCATTATAGAACCTCGGCACAGACTGCACAGAAACAACCACTTCGAAGAATTCCTCTACTGTTGCATGTTTATCAATTGCTGAGAAAACATGTTTACCACACTGCTGCCTAGTGTCTATTTCTTAAACTATTCCAGCTCTCAACCTTCATGTCACGCGATCATAAATGAAAGGCTCCACAAATGGAACAGGGTTCCCCACGAGACAATGTCATATACAAACTGCTTTTCATATGAAAACTTTTTGAGAGCTGTGGCAATACCAAACGCTAGAAGAAAATCAGAAACACAATCTGAAAACAAAACTCACCTTCAGATCAGCCTCCTTTATGGAACATACTGTTGCTCTATAAACCTTGTCAGTTTCCACATCAATGGAGTTTTCTTTGATCAGAAAATCATTTTCTACTTTGATGGTATCAATGTTCTGCTGTAAAGTTATAAAAAAAATTTAATTGTTGTATGATACATTTCTTATGCTTCAAATACAATCAAATCACAAAGAAAATAAATGAGTTTAAACATGTACAAAAATCAGAATGTTTAAATAACATATAATACAAGCTCATAAAAATCTTTATTTCATATTTCATTCAACACATTTATTTACAAAAAGTACATATATGACCTGTTTACACGAAGGCCATATATCTGAAGCACATGTTATGAGCCCGTAATGGGTTATCATGAGGGGCTGAACTTTCACTTTCACTTTTTTATTTGTTCCATAAATCGTTATTGAC
>NW_019730017.1:0-21235 GCF_002891405.2 Cryptotermes secundus | reverse complement strand
AAAAAAAAAATGCCTTCGGTCGAATCAAATATATGAAACAAGGGTTCAAACTAAACCAGAATTTATCCGAGACAAAAGAGGGATTCTAATAAATAATAAAACAGAGATTATGAATACGTGGAAAGAATATTTTGAACAATTAGGATTGCTAGGTTTGCGTTGTTGCTTGCTAGATTTTTCGTTCTAGCTTGCTAGATTTGAGTTGCTTGCTTGCTGGCTTTGCGTTTCTTGCTTGCTAGCTTTCGTTGTTAGCTTGCTAGCTTTGCGTTGCTAGCTTGCTAGCTTTGCGTTGCTACCTTGCTAGCTTGGCGATGCTAGCTTGCTAGCTTGGCGTTGCTAGATTGCTAGCTTTTCGTTGCAAGCTTGGTAGCTTTGCGTAGCCAACTTGCTAGATTTGCGTTGCTAACTTGCTTGCATTGCGTTGCTAGTTTGCTAGTTTTGCGTTGCTAGCTTGGTAGCATTGCGTTGCTAGCTTGAGAGCTTTGCGGTCTATCTTGCTTGCTTTGCGTTGCTAGCTTGCTATCTTTGCGTTGCTAGCTTGCTAGTTTTGCGTTGTTAGCTTGCTAGCTTCCCGTTGTTAACTTGCTAGATATGCGTTGCTAGTTTGCCAGTTTGGGTTGATAGTTTGCCAGCTTTGTGTTGCTAGCTTGCTAGATTTGAGTGGCTAGCTTGCTAGCTTTGCGTTGCTACCTTGCTAGCTTTGCGTTGCTACCTTGCTAGCTTTCCGTTCCTAGCTTGCTAGCTTTGAGTTGTTAGCTTGCTAGCTGTGCGTTGCTAGATTGCTAGCTTTGCGTTGCTTGCTTTGCGTTTCTTGCTTGCTAGCTATGCGTTGCTAGCATTCTAGCTTTGCGTTGCTAGCTTGCTAGTTTTGCGTTGCAAGCATTGTAGCTTTGCGTTGCTAGCTTGCTAGATTTGCGTGGCTAGCTTGCTAGATGTGCGTTGCTAGCTTGCTATCTGAGTTTTGCTAACTTGCTAGCTTTGCGTTGCTAGCTTGCTAGCTTTACGTTGTTAGCTACCTAGATTTGCGTTGATAGCTTGCTAACTTTGCGTTGCTAGCTTGCCAGTTTTGCATTGCTAGCTTGCCAGTTGTAGGTTGCTAGCTTGCCAGTAGTGCGTTGCTAGCTTGCCAACTTGTTCGTTACTAGCTTGCCAGCTTTGCGTTGCTAGCTTGCTAGATTTGCGTGGCTATCTTACTAGTTTTTCGTTGCTACCTTGCTAGCTTTCAGTTGCTAGCTTGCTCGCATTCCGTTGCTAGCTTGCTAGCTTTCCGTTGCTAGCTTGCTAGCTTTGCGTTGCTAACTTGCTAGCTTTGCGTTGCTTGTTTGCTTCCTTTGCTTTTATACCTTGCTAGCATTCGTCGCTAGCTTGCTAGCTTTTTCGTTGCTAGCTTGCTAGCTATGCTTTGCGCGCTTGCTTTGCGTATTTTGCTTGCTAGATTTCGTTGTTAGCTTGCTAGGTTTGAGTGGCTAGCTTGCTAGCTTTGCGTTGCTGGCATGCTAGCTTTGCGTTGCTACCTTGCTAGCTTGGCGTTGCTAGCTTGCTAGCTTTACGTTGCTAGCTGGCTAGCTCTGCGTTGCTAGCTTGCTAGTTTTGCGTTGCTTGCTTGCTTTGCATTTATTGCTTGTTAGCTTTGCGTTTCTAGCTTGCTACTGCTAGCTTTGCGTTGCTACCGCATTGCGTTGCCAGCTTGCTAGGTTTGCGTTGCCAGCTTGCTAGGTTTGCGTTGCTACCTTGATAGCTTGGCGTTCTAGCTTGCTAGCTTTTCTTTGCTTACTTGCTAGCTTTGAGTTGCAAGCTTGGTAGCTTTGCTTTGCTAGCTTGTTAGCTTTGCGTTGCTATCTTGCTTGCATTGCGTTGCTTGCTTGCTAGATTTGCGTTGCTATCTTGGTAGCTTTGCGTTGCTAGCTTGAAATTTTTGCGTTCTAGCTTGCTTAATTTGCGTAGCTAGCTTGCTATCTCTGCATTGCTAGCTTGCTAGCTTTGGATGGCATGCTAGCTTTCCGTTTCTAGCTTGCTAGATATGCGTTCCCGGTTTGCCAGTATTGCGTTGCTAGCTTGCCAGGTGTGCGTTGCTAGCTTGCCAGCATTGCGTTGGTAGCTTGCCAGCTTTGTGTCGCTATCTTGCCAATTTGCGTTGCTAGATTGCCAGCTTTCCGTTGCTAGCTTGCTAGATTTGTGTGGATAGCTTGCTCGCTTTGCGTTGCTACCTTGCTAGTTTTCCTTTTCTAGCTTGCTAGATATGCGTTGCCGGTTTGCCAGCTTTGCGTTGCTAGCTTGCCAGGTGTGCGTTGCTAGCTTGCCAGATTTGTGTTGCTATCTTGCCAATTTGCGTTTCTAGCTTGCTAGCTTTGCGTTGCTACCTTGCTAGCTTTCCGTTCCTAGATTGCTAGCTTTGAGTTGCTAGCTTGCTAGCTTTGCGTTACTAGCTTACTAGCTTTGTGTTGCTTGCTTGCTGGCTTTGCGTGTCTTGCTTGCTAGCTTTGCGTTGCTAGCTTGCTACCTTACCGTTGCTAGCTTGCTAGATTGCTAGATATGCGTTGCTAGCTTGCTAGCTTTTATTTCCCAGCTTTATACGTTTGAGTTGCTACCTTGCTAGCTTGGCGTTTCTAGCTTGCTAGATTTGCGTTTCTAGCTAGCTCGCTTTGCGTTGCTAGTTTGCTAGATTGCAAGATATGCGTTGCTGGCTTGATAGTTTTGCTTTGCTATCTTGCTAACTTTGCGTTGCTAACGTGCTAGCTTGGCGTTGCTAGCTTGGAAGATTTGCGTTTCTAGCTTGCTTGATTTTCTTTGCTAGCTTGCTAGTTTTGCGTTGCTAGCTTGGTAGATATGTGTTGCTAATTTGCTAGCTTTGCGTTCTAGCTGGCCAGCTTTACTTAGCTTGCTTGCTAGCTTTGAGTTGCAAGCTTGGTAGCTTTGCTTTGCTAGCTTGTCAGTTTTGCGTTGCTAGCTTGCTTGCATTGCGTTGCTAGCTTGAAAGATTTGCGTTCTAGCATGCTTGATTGCGTAGCTAGCTTGCTATCTTCGCATTGCTAGCTTCCTTACTTTGGATGGCTTGCTAACTTTCCGTTTCTAGCTTGCTAGATAGGCGTTGCCGGTTTGCCAGCTCTGCGTTGCTAGCTGGCCAGGTTTGCTTTGCTAGCTTGCCAGGTTTGCGTTGGTAGCTTGCCAGCTTTGTGTTCCTCTCTTGCCAATTTGCGTTGCTAGCTTGCCAGCTTTGCGTTGCTAGCTTTCTAGAATTGCGTGGATAGCTTGTTCGCTTTGCGTTGCTACCTTGCTAGCTTTCCGTTGCTAGCTTGCTTGCTTTGCGTTGCTAGCTTGCTAGCTTTGCGTTTCTTGCTTGTTTGCTTTGCATTTCTTGCTTGCTAGCTTTGCGTTGCTAGCTTGCTAGATTGCTAGATTAGCGTTGCTACATTCTTAGCCTTGCGTTGTTATCTTGCTAGCTTTGCGTTGCTAGCTTGCTAGCTTTGCTTTGCTAGCTTGGTAGCTTTGCGTTGCTAGCTTGTTAGATTTGAGTTGCTATCTTGCTTGCTTTGCTAGCTTGCTAGTTTTGCGTTGCTAGCTTGTTAGCTTTGCGTTGCTATCTTGCTTGCTTTGAGTTGCTAGCTTGCTAGATTTGTGTTGCTAGCCCTGCAGCCTTGCTTTGCCATCTATACAGCTTTGCGTTGCTAGCTCGATAGCTTTGCGTTGCTAGCTTGCCAGATTTGCGTTGCTAGCATGGCAGCTTTGCGTTGCTATCTTGTTAGAATTGCGTGGCTAGCTTGCTACATAGGCGTTGCTAGCTTTCTATCTTTCTTTTGCTATCTTGCTAGTTTTGCGTTTCTAGCTTGTTAGCTTTGCCTTGTTATCTTGCTTGCTTTGCGTTGCTAGCTTGCTAGTTTTGCTTTGCTAGCTTGTTAGCATAGAGTTGCTAGCTTGCTAGGTTTGCTTTGCTACCTTGCTAGCTTGGCGTTGCTACCTTGCTAGCTTGGCGATCCTACCTTGCTAGATTTGTGTTGCTAACTTGATAGCATTTTTTGCTAGCTTCGTAGTTTGGCGTTGCTAGCTTGCTAGCTTTGTCGTTCTATCTTGCTTGGTTTGCGTTGCTAGCTTGCTATCATTGCTTTGCTAGCTTGCAAATTCGAGTTGCTAGTGTGCCAGGTTTGCTTTGCTGGCTTGCCAGCTTTGCGTGGCTAGATTGCTAGCTTTGCGTTGCTACCTTGCTAGCTTTCCGTTCCCAGATTTCTAGCTTTGAGTTGCTAGCTTGCTAGCTTTGCGTTGCTAGCTTGCAACTTTGAGTTGCTTGCTTGCTTGCTTTTCGTTTCGTGCTTGCTAGCTTTGCGTTGCTACCTTGCTAGCATTATTTTGCTAGCTTACTAGTTTTTTGTTGCCAGCATGCTAGGTTTGCGTTGCTACCTTGCTAGCTTGGCGTTCTAGCTAGCTAGCATTACGTCTCTAGATAGCGAGCTTTGCGTTGCTAGCTTGCTAGATTGCTATATATGCGTTGCTATGTTGATAGTTTTGCGTTGCTTCTTGCAATATTTTGCGGTGCTAGCTTGCCAGCTTTGCGTTCTAGGTTGCCAGCTTTTCTTTGCTTGCTTGCTAGCTTTGCGTTGTTAGCTTGGTAGCTTTGCGTTGCTAGCTTGTTAGCTTTGCGTTGCTAGCTTGCTTGCATTGCGTTGCTAGCTTGCTAGTTTTGCGTTGCTAGCTTGCCAGATTTGCGTTGCTATCTATCCAGGTTTGCGTTGCTAGCTTGCTAGTTTGAGTTGCTAGCTTGCTAGCTTTGCGTTTCTAGCTTGTAAGATTTGCGTGGCTAGATTGGTAGCTTTGCGTAGCTAGCTTGTTAGATTTGAGTTGCTAGCTTGCTTGCTTTGCGTTGCTATCTTGCTAGTTTTGCGTTGCTAGCTTGGTAGCTTTGCGTTGCTAGCTTGCTAGGTTTGCGTTCTAGCTTGCTTGCTTTGCGTTGCTAGCTTGCTATCTTTGCGTTGCAATCTTCCTAGTTTTACGTTGCTACCTTGCTAGCTTCCCGTAGCTATCTTGCTAGATATGCGTTGCTAGATTGCCAGCAATGCTATTCTGGCTTGCCTGTTTTCGTTGTTAATTTGACAGCTTTGCGTTGCTAGCTTGCTAGATATGCGTGGCTGGCTTGCTAGCATTGCGTCGCTACATTGCAAGTTTTCCGTTCCTAGATTGCTAGCTTTGATTTGCTAGATTGTTATCTTTCCGTTGCTAGCTTGCTAGATTTCTAGATATGCGTTGCTAGCTTGATAATTTTGCGTTGCTATCTAGCTATGTTTGCGGTGCTAGTTTGCAAGTTTGCGTTCTAGGTTGCCAGATTTGCTTTGCTTTCTTTCTAGATTTGAGTTGCTAGCAGGTTAGCTTTGCATTGCTAGCTTGTTAAATTTGCGTTCCTAACTTGCTGCATTGAGTTGCTAGCTTAGTAGTTTTGCGTTGCTAGCTTGGTAGTTTTCCTTTGCTTGCTTGATAGCTTTGCGTTCTAGCTTGCTTGCTTTGCGTTTCAAGCTTGCTAGCTTTCCGTTGCTAGCTTGTTATATATGCGTTGGCTGTTTGCCATCTTTGCTTTCCTAGCTTGAGAGGTTTGCGTTGCTATCTGGCCAAATTTGCGTTGCTTTCTGGCCAGCTTTGAATTGCTAGCTTGCTAGGTTTGGTTGGATAGCTTGCTCCTTTGCATTGCTACCTTGCTAGCTTTCCGTTGCTAGCTTGCTAGCTTTGCTTTGCTAGCTTGCTAGAATTGCCTGGATAGATTGTTCGCTTTGCGTTGCTTCCTTGCTAGCTTTGCGTTGCTAGTTTGCTAGCTTTGCTTTGCTAGCTTGCTAGCTTTGCATTGCTAGCTTGATAACTTTGCTTTGCTAGCTTGCAAGATGGCTAATATACGTTGGTAGCTTGCTAGGTTTGAGTTGCTATCTTGCTATCTTTGCGTTGCTAGCTTGCTAGCTTTGCGTTTCTTGCTTGTTTGGTTTGCTTTCCTTGCTTGCTAACTTTGCGTTGCTAGCTTGCTGGATTGCTAGATTATGGTAGCTACGTTTTAGCCTTGCGTTTCTTTGCTTTTCTAAATTGGTAGCTTTGCGTTGCTAACTTGCTAGTTTACGTTGCTAGCTTGCCAGGTTTGCGTTGCCAGCTTACTAGCTTTGCGTTGCTAACTTGCAATTTTGCGTTGCTTGTTTGCTTGCTTCATTTGCGTTTATTGCTTGCTAGATTTCGTCTCTAGCTTGCTAGCTTTTTCGTTGCTAGCTTGCTATTTATGCTTTGCTCGCTTGCTTTGCGTATTTTGCTTGCTAGATTTCGTTGCTAGCTTGCTAGTTTTGCGTTGCTAGCTTGCTAGCTTTGCGTTGCTAGCATGCTAGCTTTGCGTTGCTACCTTGCTAGCTTGGCGTTGCTAGCTTGCTAGCTTTACGTTGCTAGCTTGCTAGCTCTGCGTTGCTACTTGCTAGTTTTGCTTTGCTTGCTTGCTTTGCTTTTATTGCTTGCTAACTTTGCGTTGCTAGCTTGCTACCTTTACTTTGCTAGCTTGCTGGCATTGCGTTGCCAGCTTGCTAGGTTTGCGTTGTCAGCTTGCTAGGTTTGCGTTGCTACCTTGCCAGCTTGGTGTTCTAGCTTGCTAGCTATTCTTTACTTACTTGCTAGCTTTGAGTTGGAAGCTTGGTAGTTTTGCTTTGCTAGCTTGTTAGCTTTGCGTTGCTAGCTTGCTTGCATTGCGTTACTTCCTTGCTAGATTTGCGTTGCTATCTTGGTAGCTTTGCGTTGCTAGCTTGAAATCTTTGCGTTCTAGCATGCCAATTTGGGTTTCTAGCTTGCCAGCTTTTCGTTGCTAGCTTGCTAGATTTGCGTGGATAACTTGCTCGCTTTCCGTTGATACCTTGCTAGCTTTCCGTTGGTAGCTAGCCAGCTTTACGGTGCTAGCTTGCTAGTTTTGCCTTCCTATCTTGCTAGATTTGCCTAGCTAGCTGTCTAGATTTGCGTTGCTACCATGCAATCTTTCCGTTGCTAGCTTGCTAGCTTTGCGTTGCTATGTTGCTAGGTTTGCGTCCTAGCTTACTAGCTTGCTTTGCCTTCCTTGGTTGCTAGCTCTCGTTGCTAGGTTGCTAGCTTTGTGTTGCTAGCTAACTAGCTTTGCTTAGCTAGCTTGCCAGCTCTGCGTTGCTAACTTGCCAGCGTTGCGTTGCTTGTTTGTCAGTTTTGCGTTGCTAGTTTGTCAGTTTTGCGTTTCTAGCTTGCCAGCTTTACGTTGCTAGCTTACTAGTTTTGCGTTGCTAGTTTGATAGATAGCTAGATGTGCGTTTCTAGCTTGCTAGCTTTGCGTTGTTATCTTACTAGCTTTGAGTTGCTAGCTTGCTAGCTATGCGCTTCTAGCTTGCTTGCTTTGCGTTGCTAACTTCCAAATTTCCTTTGCTAGGTTGCTAGCTTTGCGTTGCTAGCTTGCTATTCTGCTAGCGTTGAGTTGCTAGCTTGCTAGCTTTACGTTGTTAGCTTGCTAGTTTTGAGTTGCTATCTTGCTAGCTTTGCGTTTGCTAGATTGATATCTATAAGTGGTTAGCTAGCTAGCATTGCGTTGCTTGTTAACTTGCTAAGCGTTTCTTGTTGCTAGCTTTGCGTTTCTAGCTTGCTAATTTTGCGTTACTAGCTTGTTAGCTTTGCGTTGCTAGCTTGCTAGATTTTAGTGGCTAGCTTGTTAGATTTTCGTTGCTACCTTGTTTTCGTTGTTTTGATAATTTGCTAGCTTTGCGATGCTAGCTAGCTTGCTTTACGTTTTTAGCTTCCAAGATTTGGGTTGCTAAATGGCTAGATTGCCGTTGCTAGCTTTTTAGCTTTGCGTTGCTAGCTTTCTAGCTTTGCTTTGCTAGCAGGCTAGCTTTGCGTTGCTAGCTTGCTAGCTTTGCGTTTCTTGCCTGCTAGTTTTCTTTGCTATCTTCCTAGATTTACGTTGCAAGATTGCTAGCTTTGTTTGCTAACTTGGTAGCTATGCGTTGCTATCTTGCTAGCATGGCGGTGCTAGCTTGCTAGCTTTGCGTTGCTACCTTGCTTGCTTGGCGTTGCTAGCTTCCTATCTTTGAGTTACAAGCTTGCTAGCTTTGCGTTGTTAGCTTGTTGATTGCTAGATTTGCGTTGCTAGCTTGCTTGCTTTGCGTTGCTATCTTGCAAAATTAGCGTTACTAGCATGCTAATTTTGCGTTGCTAGGTGGCTAAGTTTGCGTTTCTATCTTGGTAGCTATGTGTTGCAAACTTGATAGCTTTGCGTTGCTAGCTAACTAATTTTGCGTTGCAATCTTGTTAGTTTTGCGTTGCTAGCTTGGTAGCTTTACGTTGCTAGCTTGAAATTTTTACGTTCTAACTTGCTTGCATTGCGTTTCTAGCTTGCTATCTTTGCATTGCTAGCTTGTTAGCTTTGGCTTGCTAGCTTGCCGTTTCTAGCTTGCTTGATATGCGTAGCCGGTTTGCCAGCTTTGCGTTGCTAGTTGGCTAGATTTGCTTTTCTAGCTTTTTAGCTATGCGTTGCTTGCTTGTTAGCTTTGGCTTGCTAGCTTGCTAGATTTGCGTTGCTATCTTGTTAGTTTTGCGTTGCTATCTTGCTAGCTTTGCGTTGCTAGCTTGTCAGCTTTGCGTAGCTAGCTTGCTAGATTGCCTTGCTAGCTTGCTAAATATGCGTTGCTAGCTTTCCCAACATTCATTGCTACCTTGCCAGCTTTGCGTTTGCTAGCTTCAAAGCTTTGTGTTGCTAGCTTGATAACTTTGCTTTGCTAGCTTGCTAGATGGCTAATATGCGTTGGTAGCTTGCTAGCTTTGAGTTGCTATCTTGCTAGCTTTGCGTTGCTAGCTTGCTAGCTTTGCGTTTAGAGATTGCTAGCTTACTAGCTCAAGCGTTACTAGCTTGCTAGCTTGCTAGATTTGAATTGCTATGTTGCTAGCTTTGCGTTGCTAGATTGCTAGATTAGCGTTGATAGTTTCCTAGTTTTCCATTGCTTGCTTGCTTGTTTGCTAGATATGCGTTGCTAATTTTGCTAGCATTGCGTTGCTAGCTTGTTAGCTTTGCGTTTCTAGATTGCTTAGCTTTGCGTTGCTAATTTGCTACTTTACGTTGCTAGCTTGCCAGCTTTGCGTTACTATCTTGTTAGCTTTGCGTTGCTAGCCTGCTAGTTTAGCGTGGTTAGCTTGCTGGATTTTGCTTTGCTATCTTGTTAGCTTTATTTTGCTAATTTGCAAGCTTTGCATTTCTAGCTTGCTAGCTTCCCGTTGCTAGAGTTTATCTTTGCGTTGCTTGCTTTCTTGCTTGCTTTGCGTTCCTTGCTTGCTAAATTTCGTTGCTAGCTTTCTTGGTTTCGGTTGCTAGCTTGCTAGCTATGCGTTGCTAGCTTGCTAGCTTTGCGTTGCTAACTTGCTAGTTTGGCGTTTCTAGCTTGGTAACTTTGCTTTGATCGCTTGCTAGATTGCAAGATATGCGTTGCTAGCTTGTTAGTTTGCGTTGCTATCTTGCTTGATTTGCGTTGCTATCTTGCTAGTTTGCCTTGCTAGCTTGTTAGTTTTGCGTTGCTCTCTTGCTTGCTCTGCGTTGCTAGCTTGCTAGTTTTGCGTTGCTAGCCCTGCAGTTTGCTTTGCTATCTATACTGTTAGCTTTCTTGGTTTGGGTTGCTAGCTTGCTAGCTATGCGTTGCTAGCTTGCTAGCTTTGCGTTGCTAACTTGCTAGCTTGGCGTTTCTAGCTTGGTAACTTTGCTTTGATCGCTTGCTAGATTGCAAGATATGCGTTGCTAGCTTGTTAATTTGCGTTGCTATCTTGCTTGATTTGCGTTGCTATCTTGCTAGTTTGCCTTGCTAGCTTGTTAGTTTTGCGTTGCTCTCTTGCTTGCTCTGCGTTGCTAGCTTGCTAGTTTTGCGTTGCTAGCCCTGCAGTTTGCTTTGCTATCTATACTGTTTGCGTTGCTAGCTTGCTAGCTATTCGTTGGTAGCTTGCTTGTTTTGCGTTGCTAGCATGGTAGCTTTGCGTTGCTAGTTTTCTAGATTTCCGTGGCTAGCTTGCTAGATTTGCTTTGCTAGCTTGCTATTTTGTTTTGCTAATTTGCTAGCTTTGCGTTGCTAGCTTGCTAGTTTTACGTAGTAAGCTAACTAGCTTTGTTTGAAAGCTTGCTAGCTTTGCTTTGCTAGCTTGCTAGCTTTGCATTTCAAGCTTGCTAGCTTTGCGTTGCTAGCTTGCTAGTTTTGCTTTGCTAGAATGCTAGCTTTGCTTTGCTAGCTTGCCAGCTTTGCATTTCTAGCTTGCCAGTTGAGGGTTGTTTTCTTGCCAGCAGTGCGTTGCTAGCTTTCCAGATTTTTCGTTGCTAGCTTGCTAGTTTGCGTTGCTGGCTTGCTAGATTTTCGTGGCTATCTTACTAGCTTTGCGTTTCTAACTTGCTAGCTTTCAGTTTCTAGCTTCCTAGATTTCCGTTGCTAGCTTGCAAGCTTTGCGTTGCTAATATGCTAGCTTTGCTTTGCTTGTGTGCATTCTTCCTTTGCGTTTATTGCTTGCCAGTTTTCGTCTAGCTTGCTAGCTTTTTCGTTGCAAGCTTGCTAGCTTTGCGTTGCGTGCTTGCTTTGCGTTATTTGCTTGCTTTTCGTTATTTGCTTGCTAGATTTCGTTCTTAGCTTGCTTGGTTTGGGTTGCTAGCTTGCTAGCTTTAGTTGCTACCTTGCTAGCTTTGCGTTGCTACCTTGTTAGATTGGCGTTTCTAGCTTGGTAGCTTTGCTTTGATCGTTTGCTTGATTGCAATATATGCGTTGCTAGCATGATTGTTTTGCGGTGCTATTTTGCTAGGTTTGCGTTGCTAGCTTGCCAGCATTGCGTTCTAGCTTGCCAGTTTTTCTTTCTTGCTTGCTAGATTTGCGTTCCTATCATGGATGCTTGGCTTTGCTAGCTTGTTAACTTTGCGTTGCAAGCTAGCTTGCATTGAGTTGCTAGCTTGCTAGCTTTGCTTTGCTAGCTTGCTAGATTGCTAGGTTTGCGTTGCTAGCTTGCTAGCATTGCGTTGCTATGTTGCTAGATTTGCGTTTCGAGCTTGCTAGATTTGCGTTACTAGCTTGATAGCTTTCGTTGCTAAATTATAGCTTTGCGTTGCTAGATTGCTAACATTGCGTTCTATGTTGCTTGCTAGATTTCGTTGCTAGCTTGCTAGGTTTGCGTTGCTAGATTTGCTAGCTTTGCGTTGCTAGCTTGCTAGATTTGCGTTGCTACCTTGCTAGCTTGGCGTTGCTATCTTGCTAGCTTTGATTTGCTAGTTTGCTAGATTGCTAAGTTTGCGTTGCTGGCTTGCTAGCATTGCTTTGCTATCTTGCTAGATTTGTGTTGTTAGCTTGGTAGCTTTGGGTTGCTAGCTTGCTAGTTTTGCGTTCTATTTAGCTTGTTTGCGTTGCTACCTTGCTAGCTTGCTAGCTCTGCTTTGCTAGCAGTTAAATTGCTAGATTTGCGTTGCTATTTTGCCAGCTATGCGTTGGTAGGTGGCCAGCTTTGCGTAGCAAGATTGCAAGTTTTGCGTTGTTACCTTGTTTATCTTTCCGTTGGTAGCTTGCTAGCTTTGAGTTACTATCTTGCTAGCTTTGCGTTTCTAGTCTGCTAGCTTTCAGGTGCTTGCTTGCTTGATTTGCGTTTCTTGCTTGATAGCTTTGCGTTGCAAGCTTGCTAAATTTACGTTGCTAGCTTGCAAGTTTTGCGTTCTAGCTTGGTAGCTTTGCGTTGCTAGATTGCTATCTTTGTCTTGCTATCTTGCTAGCTTGGCGTTGCTTGCTTGCTAGCTTTGCGTTGCTAGCTTGCTAGCTTTGCTTTTCTAAATTGGTAGCTTTGCGTTGCTATCTTGCTAGTTTACGTTGCTATCTTGCAAGGTTTGCGTTGCTACCTTGCTAGCTTTGCCTTCCTATCTTGCTAGATTTGCGTGGCTAGCTGTCTAGCTTTGAGTTGCTAGCATGCTATCTTTCCGTTGCTAGCTTGCTAGTTTTGCGTTGCTAGGTTGCTAGGTTTGCGTTGCTAGCTTACTAGCTTGTTTTGCTGTTTGGTTGCTAGCTTTCGTTGCTAGCTTGCTAGCTTTGCGTTGCTAGCTAACTAGCTTTGCGTTGCTAGCTTGGTAGATTTGCTATGCTAGCTTGCCAGCTCTGCGTTGCTAGCTTGCCAGCGTTGCGTTGCTTTTTTGTCAGTTCTGCGTTGCTAGTTTGTCAGTTTTGCGTTTCTAGTTTGCCAGCTATACGTTGCTAGCTTACTAGTTTTGCGTTGCTAGTTTGATAGAGAGCTAGATGTGCGTTTCTAGCTTGCTAGCTTTGCGTTGTTATCTTACTAGCTTTGCGTTGTTAGATTGCTAGCATTGCGCTTCTAGCTTGCTTGATTTGCGTTGCTAAATTCCAACTTTGCTTTGCTAGCTTGCTAGCTTTGCGTTGCTTGCTTGCTATTCTGCTAGCGTTGAGTTGCTAGCTTGCTAGCTTTACGTTGTTAGCTTGCTAACTTTGAGTTACTATCTTGCTAGCTTTGCGTTGCTAGATTGCTAGATTTGAGTTATTAGCTAGCTAGCATTGCGTTGCTTGTTAATTTGCTATGCGTTCCTTGCTTGCTAGCTTTGCGTTGCTAGCTTGCTAAATTTGCTTTACTAGCTTGTTAGCTTTGCGTTGCGAGCTTGGTAGATTTTAGTGGCTAGATTGTTAGATTTGCGTTGCTAGCTTGCTATCATTTTTTGATAATTTGCTAGCTTTTTGTTGCCAACTTGCTAGCTTTACATTTTTAGCTTTCAAGATTTGCGTTGCTAGATGGCTAGATTTCCGTTGCTACCTTTTTAGGTTTGCGTTGCTAGCTTTCTAGCTTTGCTTTGCTAGCAGGCTAGCTTTGCGTTGCTAGCTTACTAGCTTTGCGTTTCTTGCTTGCTAGCTTTCTTTGCTAGCTTCCTAGCTTTACGTTGCAAGATTGCTAGCTTTGTTTGCTAGCTTGGTAGTTATGCGTTGCTAGCTTGCTATCATGGCGGTGCTATCTTGCTAGCTTTGCGTGTGCTACCTTGCTTGCTTGTCTTTGCTAGCTTCCTATCTTTGATTTACAATCTTGCTAGCTTTGCGTTGATATCTTGTTGAATGCTAGAATTACGTTGTTAGCTTGCTTGCTTTGCGTTGCTATCTTCCAAGATTTGCGTTACTAGCTTGCTAATTTTGCGTTGCTAGGTGGCTAGGTTTGCGTTTCTATCTTGGTAGCTATGCGTTGCTAGCTTGCTAGATTTGCGTTGCTAGCTTGCTAATTTTGCGTAGCTATCTTGTTAGTTTTTGTTTGCTAGCTTGTTAGCTTTGCTTTGCTAGCTTGAAATATTTGCGTTCTAGCTTGCTTGCTTTGCGTTGCTAGCTTGCTATCTTTGCATTGCTAGCTTGTTAACTTTGGGTGGCTGGCTTGCTAGGTTTTCCGTTTCTAGCTTGCTAGATATGCGTAGCCGGTTTGGCAGCTTTACGTTGCTAGGTGGCTAGGTTTGTGTTTCTAGCTTGGTAGCTATGCGTTGCTTGCTTGTTAGCTTTGCTTTGATTCTTACTAGTTTTTCTTTGCTATCTTGTTAGTTTTGCGTTGCTAGCTTGCTAGCTTTGCGTTGCTAGCTTGTCAGCTTTGCGTTGCTAGCTTGATAGCTTTGCTTTGCAGGCTTGCTTAATATACGTTGCTAGCTTTCCCAACACGCGATGCTAGCTTGCCAACTTTGCGTTGCTTGCTTGAAAGCTTTGCGTTGCTAGCTTGATAACTTTGCTTTGATAGCTTGCTAGATGGCTAATATGTGTTGGTAGCTTGCTAGCTTTGAGTTGCTATCTTACTATCTTTCCGTTGCTAGCTTGATAGCTTTGCGTTTAGAGATGGCAAGTTCTGCGATGATAGCTTGCTAGATTTTCTTTGCTAGCTTGCTAGATATGCGTTGCTAGCTTGCTAGCTTTGCTTTGTAACTTGCCAATTTTGCTTTGCTAACTTGCCATATTCGTTGCTAACTTGCTAGCTTTTCGTTGCTAACCTGCAAGGTTTGCTTTGCTAGCTTGCTAGCTTTGCATTGCAAGCTTGCTAGTTTTCCGTTGCTAGCTTGCTAGCTTGCTAGATAAGCGTTGTTAACTTTGCTAGCTTTGTAGCTTTGCTTTTCTAAATTGGTAGCTTTGCGTTGCTAACTTGCTAGTTTACGTTGTTAGTTTGCCAGGTTTGCGTTGCCAGCTTACTAGCTTTGCGTTGCTAACTTGCTAGCTTTGCGATGCTTGTTTGCTTGCTGCTTTTGCGTTTATTGCTTGCTAGATTTCGTCGCTAGCTTGCTAGCTTTTTCGTTGCTAGCTTGCTATTTATGTTTGCTCGCTTGCTTTGCGAATTTTGCTTGCTAGATTTCGTTGCTAGCTTGCTAGGTTTGCGTTGCTAGCTTGCTAGCTTTGCGTTGCTAGCATGCTAGCTTTGCGTTGCTACCTTGATAGCTTGGCGTTGCTAGCTTGCTAGCTTTACGTTGCTAGCTTGCTAGCTCTGCGTTGCTAGCTTGCTAGTTTTGTTTTGCTTGCTTGCTTTGCTTTTATTGCTTGCTAGCTTTGCGTTGCTAGCTTTCTACCTTTACGTTGCTAGCTTGCTAGCATTGCGTTGACAGCTTGCTAGGTTTGCGTTGTCAGCTTGCTAGGTTTGCGTTGCTACCTTGCCAGCTTGGCGTTCTAGCTTGCTAGCTATTCTTTGCTTACTTGCTAGCTTTGAGTTGCAAGCTTGGTAGCTTTGCTTTGCTAGCTTGTTAGCTTTGCGTTGCTAGCTTGCTTGCATTGCGTTGCTTCCTTGCTAGATTTGCGTTGCTATCTTGGTAGCTTTGCGTTGCTAGCTTGAAATTTTAGCGTTCTAGCTTGCTTACTTTGCGTAGCTAGCTTGCTATCTTTGCATTGCTAGCTTGCTAGCTTCGGATGGCTTGCTAGCTTTCCGTTTCTTGCTTGCTTGATATGCGTTGCCGGTTTGCCAGTATTGCGTTGCTAGCTTGCCAGGTGTGCGTTGCTAGCTTGGCAGCTTTGCGTTTCTAGCTTGCCAGCTTTGTGTTGCTATCTTGCCAATTTGCGTTTCTAGCTTGCCAGCTTTTCGTTGCTAGCTTGATAGATTTGCGTGGATAACTATCTCGCTTTCCGTTGATACCTTGCTAGCTATCCGTTGCTAGCTTGCCAGCTTTACGGTGCTAGCTTGCTAGCTTAGCCTTCCTATCTTGCTAGATTTGCCTGGCTAGCTGTCTAGCTTTGCGTTGCTACCATGCTATCTTTCCGTTGCTAGCTTGCTAGTTTTGCGTTGCTAGGTTGCTAGGCTTTCGTCCTAGCTTACTAGCTTGCTTTGCCTTTCTTGGTTGCTAGCTTTCGTTGCTAGGTTGCTAGCTTTGCGTAGCTAGCTAATTAGCTTTGCGTTTCTAGCTTGGTAGCTTTGCTTAGCTAGCTTGCCAGCTCTGCTTTGCTAGCTTGCCAGCGTTGCGTTGCTTGTTTGTCAGTTTTGCGTTGCTAGTTTGTCAGTTTTGCGTTTCTAGCTTGCCAGCATTACGTTGCTAGCTTACTAGTTTTGCGTTGCTAGTTTGATAGATAGCCTGATGTGCGTTTCTAGCTTGCTAGCTTTGCGTTGTTATCTTACTAGCTTTGGGTTGCTAGCTTGCTAGCTATGCGCTTCTAGCTTGCTTGCTTTGCGTTGCTAACTTCCAACATTCCTTTGCTAGGTTGCTAGCTTTGCGTTGCTAGCTTCCTATTCTGCTAGCGTTGAGTTGCTAGCTTGCTAGCTTTACGTTGTTAGCTTGCTAGTTTTGAGTTGCTATCTTGCTAGCTTTGCGTTGCTAGATTGCTAGCTATAAGTGGTTAGCTAGCTAGCATTGCGTTGCTTGTTAACTTGCTAAGCGTTTCTTCCTTGCTAGCATTACGTTGCTAGCTTGCTAAATTTGCTTTACTAGCTTGTTAGCTTTGCGTTGCTAGCTTGCTAGATTTTAGTGGCTAGATTGTTAGATTTGCGTTGCTAGGCTTGCTATCATTGTTTTGATAATTTGCTAGCTTTGCCATGCCAGCTTGCTAGCTTTACGTTTTTAGCTTTCAAGATTTGCGTTGCTAGATGGCTAGATTGCCGTTGCTAGCTTTTTAGCTTTGCGTTGCTAGCTTTCTAGCTTTTCTTTGCTAGCAGGCTAGCTTTGCTTTGCTAGCTTGCTT
Organism: Cryptotermes secundus; assembly: GCF_002891405.2. Classification (NCBI taxonomy): domain Eukaryota; kingdom Metazoa; phylum Arthropoda; class Insecta; order Blattodea; family Kalotermitidae; genus Cryptotermes; species Cryptotermes secundus. Next base: position 5,105 of record NW_019730017.1, on the reverse strand, counting down.
GCTTTGCGTTTCTTGCTTGCTAGCTTTCTTTGCTAGCTTCCTAGCTTTACGTTGCAAGATTGCTAGCTTTGTTTGATAGCTTGGTAGTTATGCGTTGCTAGCTTGCTATCATGGCGGTGCTATCTTGCTAGCTTTGCGTTGCTACTTTGCTTGCTTGTCGTTGCTAGCTTCCTATATTTGATTTACAAGCTTGCTAGCTTTGCGTTTATAGCTTGTTGAATGCTAGAATTGCGTTGTTAGCTTGCTTGCTTTGCGTTGCTATCTTGCAAGATTTGCGTTACTAGCTTGCTAATTTTGCGTTGCTAGGTGGCTAGGTTTGCGTTTCTATCTTGGTAGCTATGCATTTCTAGCTTGCTAGATTTGCTTTGCTAGCTTGCTAATTTTGCGTAGCTATCTTGTTAGTTTTGCTTTGCTAGCTTGTTAGCTTTGCGTTGCTAGCTTGAAATATTTGCGTTCTAGCTTGCTTGCTTTGCGTTGCTAGCTTGCTATCTTTGCATTGCTAGCTTGTTAGCTTTAGGTGGCTGGCATGCTAGCTTTCCGTTTCTAGCTTGCTAGATATGCGTAGCCGGTTAGGCAGCTTTGCGTTGCTAGGTGGCTAGATTTGTGTTTCTAGCTTGGTAGCTATTCGTTGCTTGCTTGTTAGCTTTGCGTTGCTAGCTTGCTAGTTTTTCTTTGCTATCTTGTTAGTTTTGCGTTGGGAGCTTGCTAGATTTGCGTTGCTAGCTTGTCAGATTTGCGTTGCTAGCTTGATAGCTTTGCTTTGCAGGCTTGCTTAATATACGTTGCTAGCTTTCCCAACATGCGTTGCTAGCTTGCCAGCTTCGCGTTGCTTGCTTGAAAGCTTTGCGTTGCTAGCTTGATAACTTTGCTTTGCTACCTTGCTAGATGGCTAATATGCGTTGGTAGCTTGCTAGCTTTGAGTTGCTATCTTGCTATCTTTGCGTTGCTAGCTTGCTAGCTTGCTAGCTTGCTAGCTTGCTAGCTTGCTAGCTTGCTAGCTTGCTAGCTTGCTAGCTTGCTAGCTTGCTAGCTTGCTAGCTTGCTAGCTTGCTAGCTTGCTAGCTTGCTAGCTTGCTAGCTTGCTAGCTTGCTAGCTTGCTAGCTTGCTAGATTTGCGTTGAAACATGCCAAATTTGCTTTGCTAACTTGCCATATTCTTTGCTAGCTTGCTATCTTTTCGTTGCTAACCTGCAAGGTTTGCTTTGCTAGCTTGCTAGCTTTGCATTGCTAGCTTGCTAGTTTTCCGTTGCTAGCTTGCTAGCTTGATAGATAAGCGTTGCTAACTTTGCTTGCTTGGTAGCTTTGCTTTTCTAAATTGATAGCTTTGCGTTGCTAACTTGCTACTTTACGTTGCTATCTTGCCAGGTTTGCTTTGCCAGCTTACTAGCTTTGCGTTGCTAACTTGCTAGCTTTGCGTTGCTTGTTTGCTTGCTTCTTTTGCGTTTATTGCTTGCTAGATTTCGTCGCTAGCTTGCTAGCTTTTTCGTTGCTAGCTTGCTATTTATGCTTTGCTCGTTTGCTTTGCGTATTTTGCTTGCTAGAATTCGTTGCTAGCTTGCTAGGATTGCGTTGCTAGCTTGCTAGCTTTGCGTTGCTAGCATGCTAGCTTTGCGTTGCTACCTTGCAAGCTTGTCGTTGCTAGCTTGCTATCTGTACTATGCTAGCTTGCTAGCTCTGCGTTGCTAGCTTGCTAGTTTTGTTTTGCTTGCTTGCTTTGCTTTTATTGCTTGCTAGCTTTGCGTTGCTAGCTTTCTACCTTTACGTTGCTAGCTTGCTAGCATTGCGTTGACAGCTTGCTAGGTTTGCGTTGTCAGCTTGCTAGGTTTGCGTTGCTACATTGCCAGCTTGGCGTTCTAGCTTGCTAGCTATTCTTTGCTTACTTGCTAGCATTGAGTTGCAAGCTTGGTAGCTTTGCTTTGCTAACTTGTTAGCTTTGCGTTGCTAGCTTGCTTGCATTGCGTTGCTTCCTTGCTAGATTTGCGTTGCTATCTTGGTAGCTTTGCGTTGCTAGCTTGAAATTTTAGCGTTCTATCTTGCTTACTTTGCGTAGCTAGCTTGCTATCTTTGCATTGCTAGCTTGCTAGCTACGGATGGCTTGCTAGCTTTCCGTTTCTTGCTTGCTAGATATGCGTTGCCGGTTTGCCAGTATTGCGTTGCTAGCTTGCCAGGTGTGCGTTTCTAGCTTGCCAGCTTTGCGTTGCTAGCTTGCCAGCTTTGTGTTGCTATCTTGTCAATTTGCGTTTCTAGCTTGCCAGCTTTTCGTTGCTAGCTTGCTCGATTTGCGTGGATAATTTGCTAGCTTTCCGTTGATACCTTGCTAGCTTTCCGTTGCTAGCTTGCCAGCTTTACGGTGCTAGCTTGCTAGCTTGGCCTTCCTATCTTGCTAGATTTGCCTGGCTAGTTGTCTAGCTTTGCGTTGCTACCATGCTATCTTTCCGTTGCTAGCTTGCTAGCTTTGCGTTGCTAGGTTGATAGATTTGCGTCCTAGATTACTAGCTTGCTTTGCCTTTCTTGGTTGCTAGCTTTCGTTGCTAGGTTGCTAGCTTTGCGTTGCTAGCTAACTAACTTTGCGTTTCTAGATTGGTAGCTTTGCTTAGCTAGCATGCCAGCTCTGCGTTGCTAGCTTGCCAGCGTTGCGTTGCTAGCTTGCCAGCGTTTTGTTGCTTGTCAGTTTTGCGTTGCTAGTTTGTCAGTTTTGCGTTTCTAGCTTGCCAGCTTTACGTTGCTAGCTTACTAGTCTTGCGTTGCTAGTTTGATAGATAGCTAGATGTGCGTTTCTAGCTTGCTAGCTTTGCGTTGTTATCTTACTAGCTTTGGGTTGCTAGCTTGCTAGCTATGCGCTTCTAGCTTGCTTGCTTTGCGTTGCTAACTTCCAACTTTCCTTTGCTAGGTTGCTAGCTTTCCGTTGCTAGCTTGCTATTCTGCTAGCCTTGAGTTGCTAGCTTGCTAGCTTTACGTTGTTAGCTTGCTAGTTTTGAGTTGCTATCTTGCTAGCTTTGCGTTGCTAAATTGCTAGCTATAAGTTGTTAGCTAGCTAGCATTGCGTTGCTTGTTAACTTGCTAAGCGTTCCTTGTTGCTATCTTTGCGTTCCTAGATTGCTAATTTTGCGTTACTAGCTTGTTAGCTTTGCGTTGTTAGCTTGCTAGATTTTAGTGGCTAGCTTGTTAAATTTGCGTTGCTACCTTGTTTTCATTGTTTTGATAATTTGCTAGCTTTGCGATGCTTGCTTACTTGCTTTACATTTTTAGCTCCCAAGATTTGGGTTGCTAGATGGCTAGATTGCTCTTGCTAGCTTTTTAGCTTTGCGTTGCTAGCTTTCTAGCTTTGCTTTGCTAGCAGGCTAGCTTTGCGTTGCTAGCTTGCTAGCTTTGCGTTTCTTGCCTGCTAGTTTTCTTTGCTATCTTCCTAGATTTACGTTGCAAGATTGCTTGCTTTGTTTGCTAACTTGGTAGCTATGCGTTGCTATCTTGCTAGCATGGCGGTGCTAGCTTGCTAGCTTTGCGTTGCTACCTTGCTTGCTTGGCGTTGCTAGCTTCCTATCTTTGAGTTACAAGCTTGCTAGCTTTGCGTTGATAGCTTGTTGATTGCTAGATTTGCGTTGCTAGCTTGCTTGCTTTGCGTTGCTATCTTGTAAGATTAGCGTTATTAGCATGCTAATTTGCGTTGCTAGGTGGCTAGGTTTGCGTTTCTACCTTGGTAGCTATGCGTTGCTAGCTTGATAGTTTTGCGTTGCTAGCTTGCTAATTGTGCGTTGCAATCTTGTTAGTTTTGCGTTGCTAACTTGGTAGCTTTGCGTTGCTAGCTTGAAATTTTTACGTTCTAGCTTGCTTGCTTTGCGTTTCTAGCTTTCTATCTTTGCATTGCTAGCTTGTTAGCTTTGGGTGGCTGGCTTGCTAGCTTTCCGTTTCTAGCTTGCTTGATATGCGTAGCCGGTTTGCCAGCTTTGCGTTGCTAGTTGGCTAGATTTGTTTTTCTAGCTTTTTAGCTATGCGTTGCTTGCTTGTTAGCATTGGCTTGCTAGCTTGCTAGTTTTGCTTTGCTATCTTGTTAGTTTTGCGTTGCTAGCTTGCTAGCTTTGCGTTGCTAGCTTGTCAGCTTTGCGTAGCTAGCTTGCTAGATTGCCTTGCTAGCTTGCTAAATATGCTTTGCTAACTTTCCCAACATTCATTGCTACCTTGCCAGCTTTGCGTTTGCTAGCTTGAAAGCTTTGCGTTGCTAGCTTGATAACTTTGCTTTGCTAGTTTGCTAGATGGATAATATGCGTTGGTAGCTTGCTAGCTTTGAGTTGCTATCTTGCTAGCTTTGCGTTGCTAGCTTGCTAGCTTTGCGTTTAGAGATTGCTAGCTCAAGCTTTGCTAGCTTACTAGCTCAAGCGTTACTAGCTTGCTAGCTTGCTAGATTTGAATTGCTAGGTTGCTAGCTTTGCGTTGCTAGATTGCTAGATTTGCGTTGATAGTTTCCTAGCTTTCCATTGCTTGCTTGCTTGTTTGCTAGATATGCGTTGCTAATTTTGCTAGCATTGCGTTGCTAGTTTGTTAGCTTTGCGTTTCTAAATTGCTTAGCTTTTCGTTGCTAATTTGCTAGATTACGTTGCTTGCTTGCCAGCTTTGCGTTGCTATCTTGTTAGCTTTGCGTTGCTAGCCTGCTAGTTTAGCGTGGTTAGCTTGCTGGAATTTGCTTTGCTAGCTTGTTAGCTTTGTTTAGCTAATTTGCAAGCTTTGCTTTTCTAGATTGCTAGCTTCCAGTTGTTAGAGTTTATCTTTGCGTTGCTTGCTTTGCGTTCCTTGCTTGCTAAATTTCGTTTCNGCTTTGCGTTGCTAGCTTGCTAGCTTTGCTTTGCTAGCATGCTAGCTTTGCGTTGCTAGCTTGCTAGCTTGGCGTTTCTAGCTTGGTAGCTTTGCTTTGATCGCTTGCTAGATTGCAAGATATGCGTTGCTATCTTGCTAGGTTTGCGATGGTAGCTTGCCAGCTTTGCGATCTAGCGTGCCAACTCTTCTTTGTTTGCTTGCTAGCTTTGCGTTGATAGAATGTTAGCTTTGCGTTCCTAGCTTGTTAAATCTGCGTTGCTAGCTTGCTTGCATTGCGTTGCTAGCTTGCTAGTTTT
>NW_019730016.1:0-678 GCF_002891405.2 Cryptotermes secundus | reverse complement strand
TGCTTCCTTGCAGCTTTGCGTTTCTTGCTTGCTATCTTTGCGTAGAAAACTTGCTAACTTTACTTTTCTAGCTTGCTTGCTTTGCGTTGCTAGCTTGCTAGATTTTCGTTGCTATCTTGGTACCTTTGCGTGCTAGCTTGGTAGCTTTAGGTTGCTAGCTTGCTAGCACTGCGATCTAGATTGCTTGCTTTGCTTTTCTAACTTCCTAGCTTTGCGTTGCTAGATAGCTAGCTTTGCGTTGCTAGCTTGCTAGCTTGCTAAATATGCGTTACTAGCTTGCCAGCTTAGCGTTCCTAGCTTGCTAACTTTGCGTTGCTAGCTTGCTAGCTTTCCGTTACTTCCTTTCTAGGTTTGCGTTGCTATGTTGCCAGCTTTGCTTTGCTAGATTGCCACCTATGCGTTGCTAGCTTGCTAATTTTGAGTTGCTAGCTTGCTATATTCCCCCTGCTAGCTTGCTATGTATGCGTTGCTAACATGCCAGCTTAGTGTTGCTAGTTTGCCACGTTTGCGTTGCTAGCTTGCCAGCTATGCGTTAAAAGCTTGCCAGCTTTGCGTTGCTAGCTTGCTAGCTTTGCGTTTCTTGCTTGCTTGCTTTACGTTTGTTGCATGCTAGCTTGCTAGCTTTGCGTTTCTAGCTTGCTAGATATCCGTTGCTAGTTTGCCAGCTTTGTGTTGTTA
>NW_019730015.1:0-644 GCF_002891405.2 Cryptotermes secundus | reverse complement strand
ACTTGCAAGCAATAAAGGCAAAGCAAACAAGCAATGCAAATCTAGAAAGCTAGCAACGTAAAGCTAGCAAGCTAGGAAACTAGCATCGGAAAGCTACTAATGTAGCATCGTATAGCTACCAAGGTAGCCAAGGAAATCTAGCAAGATAGCAACGAAAAGCTGACAAGCTAGAAATGGCAACCTGGAAAGCTTGAAACGCAATGCTGGTAAGCCAGCAAAACAAAGCTAGCAAGCTAGCAACAAAAATCTAACAATTTAGAACGCAAAGCAAGCACGGGAGCAACGCAAATCTAGCAAGCTAGCAATGCATATCTATCAAGCTAGCAAAGCAAAGCTGGCAAGCTAGCAACGCAAAGCTGGCAAGCTAGCAACGCAAAGCTGGCAAGCTAGCAACGCAAAGCTGGCAAGCTAGCAACGCAAAGCTGGCAAGCTAGCAACGCAAAGCTGGCAAGCTAGCAACGCAAAGCTGGCAAGCTAGCAACGCAAAGCTGGCAAGCTAGCAACGCAAAGCTGGCAAGCTAGCAACGCAAAGCTGGCAAGCTAGCAACGCAAAACTAGCAAGCTAGCTACGCAAAGCTAGCAAGCTAGAAACGCAAACTTAGCAAGATAGGAACGGAAAGTAGCAAGGTATCAACTCAAAGCTA
>NW_019730014.1:528-792 GCF_002891405.2 Cryptotermes secundus | reverse complement strand
TTGATATGATATAAATCGCAAGGTATTGATCGAATTCCGGCAGAACTTTTTCAAGCATGAGGCGAAATATTACGTTCTAAGATCCACAAGCTAATTTCTTCTGTTTGGCATAAGGAAAAAGTGCCTGATCAGTGGAAGAAGTCTATTATTGTACCAGATCACAAGAAGGGTGATAAGACTGACCGTAGTATTTATCATGGCATATCACTGCTATTAACTTCATACAAAATTCTGTCCAATATTCTTCTTTGGTGGAGGTTAAGT
>NW_019730014.1:0-392 GCF_002891405.2 Cryptotermes secundus | reverse complement strand
CTTCAAGAAAACCTATGATTCAGTTAGGAGGGTAGTATTGTACAATATTCTGATATAGTTTGGGATACCAATGAAACTAGTTAGGTTGATGAAAATGTCTTTAAACGAAACGTATAGTAAAGTCCGTTTAGGTAAACTATTATCTAATAAATTTCCTATCCAGAATGGTCTAAAACAAGGAGAAGCTTTATCGCCACTCCTTCTCAAGTTTGCTTTAGAATATGCCATTAGGAAAGTCCAGGGAAACCAGGTGGGACTGAAATTAAACGGGACACATCAGCTGTTGGCCTATGCCGATGATGTGAATCTACTGGGTTATAACGTAGATAACATAAAGAAAAACACAGAAACTTTAATTGACGCAAGTAAAGAAGTTGGTCTAGAAGTAAACA